>NC_034409.1:123554124-123649240 GCF_002078875.1 Numida meleagris
GGTTGTAGTGAGCTGGGGGTCAGCCTCTTCTCTCTTGTAACTAGTGACAGGACGAGGGGGAATGGCTTCAAGTTGCGCCAGGGGAGATTTAGGCTGGACATTAGGAAATACTACGTTTCTGAAAGAGTGGTCAGACGCTGGAACAGGCTGCCCAGGGAGGTGGTTGAGTCGCCGTCCCTGGAGGTGTTCAAGAAACGTTTAGATATAGCGTTGAGAGACCTGGTTTAGTGGGGTTATGTTGGTGGTAGGTGGATGGTTGGACTGGGTGATCTTGTAGGTCTTTTCCAACCTAGCTAATTCTATGATTCTATGATTCTATGATTACAATAAAATCAGTAAAACTTGTTAAGTACTTAAATACTGTGGAAAAGAATGGAACTTTTTCAGCAGCTTTTCTGAGGACTACAATCATTGAGGCCAGGGATGATTCATTGAACTGTAGTGTTTTACCATCCATCCTATAGACTGAATGAGGCAGGGAATTGGAGGAAAACTAACATCTTGTTAATGTTTATATTTAGTAGACCAAATTAAAACTGCAGCGGCAAGTGATTCTGACATATTCTAGCAACCATTCATGTTCTTTGCATTACGGTTTCTTTAAGGGTAATTGTATGGACGTTTTGATTTAAAAAACTAAAATTGTAAGCTTTGAGGATAAACAGTTGTGAGCTATCTCTGCTTGCTTCTTCATATTGTGCTTGTTTTATCATTCATCATAAGAAGATCTATTAATTTAAAATGGATAATAATTTAATTTTAAATTTGTTCTTCATATATTGTAAAATTTATTTTTTCCCATATAAGCATAGTTAATGAGTTGAATCCTTGTTGAGCTTGTGAACAGACTGTTTTTGAAATATTATAAAAAATGTGTTTTTTTTCCCATCAAAAACTGTATATATAGTAGCTTCCATCACAATCTTCTGCGTTCTCACAAGTTCTACACTGTAAGCAAGAGTACAGAAATATTTTTGTGTGTTTTTTATTGAAATCAATATAATCCATATGATCTGTTTTTCCTTGTGGCTCATAAACAATTGCATTAAGGATGGAAAAAATAAAATACTTAGCATGAACAAGAGCACTAGAATAGGGAGAAGACAAATAGGATTTCTTTAGCTAACAACTCTACAGAAAGAATATGTTGTGTAACTGCATGATTCATTGCAGTATGTAAAGATTTACCAAGCCTAACATTTGAACTATTTGAATAATAATTGAATTGATTAGCTGTCTAAAATAATTAACA
Organism: Numida meleagris; assembly: GCF_002078875.1. NCBI lineage: Eukaryota > Metazoa > Chordata > Aves > Galliformes > Numididae > Numida > Numida meleagris. The sequence goes on from NC_034409.1 coordinate 123,555,377, forward strand.
GATGATAGATATAGAAGGATTATTTTGCAAGAGACACAGTACCTGGAATATTAGAATTCTCTCCCAGATATATTTTTTATGCTATAGGATCTAATTTGACTGGACTAACACATCATTTATGGCCAATCAACTTGATACAATGTGTAAATAAGAAATACCTTGTGGGGTTTGATTACATTGTTTTGGTAGCATAACAATGGCTTTTCACTGCAAAGCTCTAAAGCAAGCTTAGACTACGCAAACTCTTGAAAGAGAATGATTTATTCAGTGCATTTAACCTTGTTAAAATTTATGAAATATCCACATGCAAGTCCTATAAATTTGTTCCTGATGAACTGAATCTTTTTACCATGAATATATGTAGATTGCCCTGAAAGTAATACCTCCTATTTTTTTTCCATGGAAACTACAACAGATACACAGAGCACAATAGCACTATTTGATAGAGTAAATTCCCGGCTACAAAACAGTGTTTTTCAGCATAATCACCACCATTAGCTATGCATTTTCACCAGTGATGAACAAGAGCCTGCATTCCATGCTCGTAAAAATCTGCATATCCACCTCTGACGTTGTAGGGCAGCATAATAAAATGGGAAGCATTACTCTCAGGTCAGTCTTCATAGTCAAAAATACACATCAACAATTTCCACCAGAAAGAATGAAAAATTGCCAGAAAAAAAAGAAATATATATATAAAATGTTTTTCTGTGTTAACTATTACTTACTTCTTCCCTAGACAGCTAATGCATTTAGGATGAAGAGAAAAATCAAGCAGAGTTCAAAACTCTTGATGCCAATGAGGCTGCAACAGTTGATGTAGTTTTTGCATTATTGATATGATTATTCCATTAGAGATCTCACAGGCAATGTCAGCAGAATATACACATGTGTGTGCAGGCACACGCACACAGTCTTATACACACACATACGTATCTATATTTACATCATTAGTTACAGAAAATAAACAGCAAAAAAGCCATAGATTGGTCATTTTCACCAATTCTATCAGTCTTTCTCATGCTCACTCACGTGATAAGAGCTATATGAGAAAGAGCTAAGAAAACGAAATTCAGACAATTGCTTAATAGTTAGTTGCACACAAGCAGCAATCTACAGGATTCACTGAACCCCAGAAAATCCTATTTTATCATGAGTTCAGAGATTTCACAAGGCAATTTGCACAATTACTAGATGTTGAATATACTAGAATCCTGCTGACCTTTGAAGGTAAAGAAATTGCTACATGTACATATGCAGAGTAATTTTCTACAGTGTCCTGTTCATTGATTTTGCTCACATTTCTTTTGAAGATGAAAAGTACCGATTTAGGGCGAAAGCCTTTGTTGATTAGGGTGCTTCACAGAGCAGAATAGTCTCTCTTCTTAAGTTTTATGGTTTATATATATGCTTTGCCTAACTGTAAAGGCCAGTCATGGGATTTAAGCTACTGCCTTCTGTGTCCCTGTTATCAGTGCTCTGAGGGAGACATGTCCTGAAATTTATTCCAAATTCACATCTGTTTTTCCACTTTTCCTCTTGGATGGATTTTTAAGAGTCAGATGTGATGGTGCAGCTGTTGGCCTTTTGCACATACTGTCTCCTCCTTTGAGGACCAAGCATTCATTTTCTTCTTTTATGGAAGAAAACTACAGTTTTCTTTAGGGGATAGTTTGCATTAGACTCTTCTACATGCTCAGGTCTGAGGAAAGGCAATCCTTAGAACACTATTCCTTCCCTACATGAGGTTCAGTCACTGCTCCCTAGCTTAACTTGTGAAACAGGTAAGGCAGCAGAGGAGGTCAAAGGCACATCCATCCTTTCTCTTAATTGTAGGGCAGACCAGGTGGGTTGGAAAATGGAAGCTCAGAAAATACCTTACATAGTTTCCTGCACATAGAAAACTATGTATTTATGTTGCGAAACAGAAGTTCATTTTGAAGATCATATTGCATTAAAATACTATTGCAAGGGCTCATGGACACAGAGAAAAATGTGTTTATATATATACAACTTTTCATGTATAGCCCTCTTGTATATTTGCCTGTTACTTTTGCTTTCTTAGCCTTCAAATCTGTGGTGACTTGTGTGTTTGTGGGAGGCTTGAGGAGGTAATTTTCACAGTCACAGGAAAACTGAAAGCATGAGGGAAAGTTAATTACAGTAGTTTCTTCATTGAAATGTTGTAAAGCAACAAAATAATAGAAATGATGATTTCACCTTCTTTAAACTTATTGATAATACATAGTAATCCTTTCCTATGAAAATCTATTCTGACACTGCAGTTTGAGACAGATTCTTTACTGCTCTTAATTCTGTTTTTTAATTGTGTTTTAGTATGCATGCCAAGGCATTGTTGGAATTAGGAATGGGTGAATGCAGTGTCCTCAGAGAACTAATGAAGATTAGTATAAGTACTTCCATGAGGCATGAAAACTAGGAAGATTTTGGGAAGAAGACAAATCAAGGTTAGATTTTGTCTCTATAAAAGAACGAGGAGTGTAGTCAGATTATCTAGCTAGTGCTGTAGAATCCTTGTGGGGGAAAAAGAATGCTTCTTCATTACATTCCTGTGATTTGTTCTAGTCCTGCTGACACAGGCTATTAAAAACCTTGTTTATGTTTTAGAGACTTTTTTAAAGAGCACTTTGAGGCTTTATAGTGTTTGTAGAATGTTCTTTATAGTTAAAATTACATGCTGAGATGGCAGGCTGCTGAGCTAATATATTGTTACACTGATTAAATTGATTAAAAGCTTCATTTTTGACAGGCAAATTGTAGAGGCTGAGATCTCTTTATTGTACATTTCAGTAATTCAGCTCATGTCTTGTCCTACCTAATAATTGCTATTCTACCTCCCTCTGTAGGAATCATCTCAGAAGCGGGTACATTTTCAAACAGCATATTAGCTTCAGATCTGAATTACATGAGCCACAGTGTACAGAAGTCTTATTAAAGGTAATGGTTTATTCAGTGAAGTATTTTAAATATATTCCTTCTCCATTTCTTTCTTTCTTTTTTTCTTTTCCTTACTATACAATGGACAAAGAAAGGGACACTCAATTTTTAAAAGATAAGAAAATAAGAAATTGCTCTTACAGTAGCTGTGGATTGACAAAAGAAGCTGCATCACAAAAGCATTTTATGTCCTAATCTGAACAACGCAAGCTTACTTACAAATGTGTGACATAAAATTTTGTAAAAAATCAGTGAAAATTTAATAGACAAATGAAGAAGATTCATCATCGTAAATCAAGTGAAGAGGTATTTTGCATTGAATATGGAATTGCTGTTAAAAATGTAGATGCCTACAGAGAAATCTGTAGCCTTCTGCTTGCAGTATAAAGTCCAAAATATTCAGAGCTAGCTGACAAGCCAGAAACCTGAAACTTGAGAACAGTGAATTATCTGATAGTGCTATACAGATTTCCAATTGACACAGGTATTAAGCTTTTTTAAGGTAAAAGTGGGCTTGTTAAGCTATAGATCAGTGCCCAGCCCAGTGACTCTATTAAATGAAAAATATATTATTTGCCTGTCTTATGACATGAAAGGTAAGAAGATGAAATGTGTCTACCTGTTTCAAACTGAAACTTCATTGGCTCAGTAACTTGAGCTGCTGATTCTGCTCAGTGAATCGTTTGCTGTGAACCAGAACAATTGTTCTGGTTATCAGAAGCGTAAAAAGTTCTGGAGTGGTGATGACATCCTGCTGGTTCTATATGGAAGCTTTCCTCTTATGAAGCTTCTCTCTGGATTTCACTTTTTGAACGTTTATAACAATATCCTGTGACAGTGAATTTAGCAACTGACGTATCTATTTAAACCTGCCTTTTCATTTGGAGACCAGTTTTTTTTTTTTTTAATTTCATTTTTGATTGTGAGAAATGATAACAAATAATTTCATTTCTGGTTTTCTTCCTTCTTTTCATTATATCAGAGAGCTCTGACATTTTTATACTGGTAAAGCACTCCAGATATGGCAGTGTTTCCAGAGCAGCTCTGACAACATTGGCAGTTGACAGAGATCTCAGTGTAGTTATAAAGACAGTTTAAATGTTGATATCTTTTATTCTGAAAGCAGGGATTTAAAAGAGGAAATGTACAGGAAAAATAAAGGGCTTGAGTTTGGCTTGCAAACAGGTAAGGAAAGGGTCAAAGGCACATAGGACTCATCCACATGAGTTTCAGATACTGCATCTCCCAGAAACTAGAATTTGACAGGCTTTGGTCTTAACGTCTATAAAAGCCTCTGCAAAGAAAAATATGGGGGTTTGTTATCTGTCTGTACTTGGGAGGTGGTCCTACGAAGACCAGGCCAGCAGAATCTGATATACTTGCCTCAACTTGGTAGGATGGACACTGTCCACAGAAAGACAGTTAAGGAACTGTGAAATGTTTGGGCTTGTTTTCATTTTGTTTTCTTTCTACTGACCAGTGAAAAGCACAAATATTTCTAAAATTAAAATGGTAATCTGAGTCATAAGTGGTCATTAGATGCAATATACATCATAATGGGTGATATGATAAAAGCAATCAGTTCACAGCAGCAGAAATGAGGACATATAAAAATAAATGATGGTTGTCCTAGCAGCATTTTGATGGTATAGCATATTACCAGTACCCAGAGTTCCAGAATCTGGAATCAGTTCTGTACAACCCTGGGAATTCTAATAGGGAGTTACATTCCTTTTTAATGCCTTCCCACTCCACCCTCTAATTCATATGTCTGTGAAGAAGCGCGTCAAATATTTTTGATCCCATCTATAAATAATAATATATACAGTCCACAAAAACAGATCCCTTTAAATCAGCCCAGCTCTCAGTCTCACAGTGAATTACACACCTTTCTTTCCTGGAAGAACCTACTTCTGCATCCTTTAAAGCAAGTAGGAAGTTATTTTGGAATTACTTCATCTAGCAGATTTTCTGCACATCATTTGGTGGTAACCCTGAGCCAGATACAGATGCTTTATCTCCTAATATATCTCCTCGAATGTAAGGGTTTTTGATGTGTTTAAGGGAGAATTTGACCAGCTATGTAGCCCTTGTCAGCAGCTAGGAATACTCTCATAGCATTTATCTATAGTTAGAAGTACAGCAATGTAATCTTAGGAGAAAAATACAAAGAGCAAAGAAAATATTTGCCCAATTAAGTTAATTCTTTCTTCCTCAGCCACTAGGAGAAACTCCACACTGGGGCTATTTCACGTTATGATGTGTAGATTCCACTTATTACTCATTCTGGATCATCTCAGAACCTGGAGATTTGCAACCCCTGTTGACTACTTCACCTCCCAGAAGTCATAGATTTTCTTCACTAAGGGACTCCTTGTGAATAAGATGTGACATTTTAGCCAATATTTTAATTTCTACATTTTGTGCTGTAGCACACCTGTGAAAGTACACTTCTTATTTCACTAAAGAGACTCAAAGGAGAAACTGGGGAAATTTTAAGCAACAGCTATTTTAAGTACTTTTCTTCAATAGCCGGTTAACCTTTTTGTGGGCTCCTCTGCCTTTTCCCAGGTTTTGTATTATCACCAGGCTGCATCTTTTTAAACAGTAAATTTTGGAGAAATTGCAGACACTACAGAATCTTGCCCCAAAGATTTTATGTCATGTTTCTCACCATAAATTTGTTACAGTGGACAAAATTAAGAAGAATAGAGGCTCCCATTCAACTATAAGCTTATTTTAGATTATGCTTTCTCAGATCCATCCAATCTATTTTTTTTTCTAAAACTAGAAATTTCAGTGTTTGTTTTTCCTATTCAGGCTACTTTCCATTTGTTGCTGTGAGATATCCACGCAGCCTTGTTTTGTACATCTGGCTTTGACTTTCCCTTGCTATCCTCCAAATATAGTGATTCACAGCAGAAACATAATTGTAATACACTACCTCTTTTCAGTGTCTGTGTATGGATACTGGGAAGACTGACCTCCTGATTTAAACCTATTAATCAGTTTTCTAAAGGTAGGTGATGTGAATATCCCTCCTGCTAAAGGAAAGTGTGGTTATTCTGGGACACAGGGACCGGCTGAGGATCTCAGAGGTAGAAAGTAATGTATTTTGGATTTAGGCATGGGATAAATAAATGTGTGGTTAGTTGATCTGTCTTTGCTTTGCATTGCACTGGTGAACACTTACTGATATGCTCTATGGTTCTGAAACCTGGGCTCAAAGAGAAAGTATCACATTCCTTATAGCTTGGGCACTTGACATTTTTAACTACTGTCAGCCACTACAGAAATAAAACTACATTGCTTTTGAGATGTAAATGATTGTTAATACCTGTAGAATGATGCATATATTCTAACAAATGTATATCCAACTGGCTCTGGATGCCTTGGGAAAAAAACACAGATGTGTGGGACAAAAAGAGTGTAAAGAAGAAACAGGGCAGTAAATTGTGCATGACATTCTTTTGAAATAGTTTCATTCTCTGAGTACAATGAATTGGAACTAATTGTTGAGACTGGGTATAACAGAGCTGGGGAAGGATATGGGCAAAATCAGATGAAGATGATGACATTCCTAGAGTTGTCTGGAGCTGAAATGACATATTGTCTCAGAAAAACTCTAGGATGTCACTGTTAATAAGCCCAATGACCTGAACATCTACTAATCACATTGAAGTTGCTGGATGAGCTATTGGAACTATCCTTATAAAGATGTGTAGCTGCTGATACCCCTGAATCATAAAGCCTGCAAAGACAGAAAAAAATATTAGTGCCTCAGATTAAACTGGGTCATTGCTGAGATCCACAATCCTTCTTTACATACCAATTTCTCAGCAGGGCTCAAAGCTTAAGAAAATTGCCATTGCAATCTATTTATCAGTATTCAAGTAGGACACTATGTAAGATACCATGATTATTTCCAGTGAGACGCTGAAATATGCCAGTAAATGCATTATGAACATTAATTTATATTGTGATTCTTCTTGCTGTTTTGAAAGATGCAGTCAATTTTCTGATTCTCAGTGGATGAGCTCTGAAATGTGGTAATGAGCTTAATTTATGTACCTAATAGTTACCTTCCAGAGTCTTTGATGGATTTTTGATGGAGGATTGTCAACCTACATTTAAGGCAGAAGTCCAGCCCTGAGCACTATTTCTTGCATTGCTGGTGTGTCCCACGCCACTGAGAAAGATCTGCAAAGACAGCTTCAGAGACAGTGATAAGTAACAGGAAAAAGATGTGGACTTCTATTAAAGTTCACTGATACTTTTTCAGCTGAAGCTATGTAGTACACTTTTTTGGATAAATAGGGGTAGTCAGTAGTAACTGACTAAAACAACATAAAATATTTTCTAGATTGAAGTCACGATTTGCACTGATCAGCTAGTTAGCAAGAATTAATAGTATCGACATACACAGAAGACTGCTAGATGTAAAATGTCATCTAAATGAGAAAATCACAAACATAAATCTAACTCAGCATTAAAGAAAAGTAAAAAAAACCACTTTTCTATTTATTTGGATTACTTTGTTTCAGAAAGGAATAAAAAGTGTTTTGTAAGATTAACTAAGGAAAACTGATATATGGTGCTAAACTAAAAACTTCATGTTTGGATGACGGAAATCTGTTTTCTAGTGACAGAGTGCCACTTAGAAGAACGTTAGAAGAAAGTTTTATTTTTTATGATACGGGGTAAAAATCAGAATTACTTGGTGTGAAAGTTTATAATATAATACCTGAAAGTAAAAAAAGAAAAAAAAGAACAGTGGATGAATGCAAATCTTATAAAGAACCATCATGGCAAAGGATGCAAAATTGAAAGATATGTTTCATATATTTGTTCTCCTGTTCTTGAGTCTTGAAAAATATCTGGGTACGAATTATTTGTACAACCTATATCAAGTACTGAGATTTTATGCGTGTGTATATGTGTGTGTTCATGTACTCACATTTCCACAGTTAAGAAGTCTTGCACAGGTAACGGAGTAAAAGTCTATCTTCAAATTCAGGTCTGAATATCTTTCAATTAATGGAATGTATTGTTTTATTTTTATTCCAAATGCAGCAATTGAAATAATATCATTGAAACAGACTTGGACAGATTGTAGAAACCTACTAAATGTCAATTCTATTAAATCTAAACTTCAAATTCAAATCACTATGATTTTTTTTTCCTTATCTTGCTTATTTACTTGCATTTAATAGAATGTCCACGATTGAAACAAATAATTGTCCCTCATGCCAATCATAATTCAGAAAATGTTAAAAATCAATTAATCAGTTTTACATGTAGCAGGTTGTATGAGGTATGGACAAAATGAACAATGAACTGAAATACATTAACTCCAGTATCATTTATAGTAAGAAGCTGAAGTTTATGAGAACTGAAGTGTACTTATTGGAAGCAAAATGGACATTTGTAAGACATAAATTTTGAAACACGGAAAAAGAAATGTTTTTTTTTTTTTCTCCTGTAATATGCCATTTTATTTAACGTTTTGCTTTTTATTGTATGAAATTCTTATTTGCATTCAAGAAATCACACAGCTCTAGTAGCTTTTGTGCCAGGAACTGACTACCTTCTATTTGAGGAGAATGATGCTCTCTGCTATGCTGTTACATGTTCTGGGTGGGTAAAACACTGAAACAGCCTTTAGCTATTTCTTACAGTGAGATGGCATCTGCCACTTGAAGGCACAAAGTAGGAATCACGTACCACTTCAGCTTACCCATAAACACTGATTATTGAGAAAGCTCCCTTGGACTCAGGTGGTTTATCAGTCCATTAGAAGCATTCGAGCTCCTCAAAGTGTGGAAGGTATCTGGGATGAACTTTCTAGATCATGTTACCCTGGGGAAAAAGTCTTGGGGTTGGAATTTCCCAGTATATAAAAGTTTAAATTAATTGGATTTTTCTCAGATATTGAAGAGAGACATCATGCCTTTTCTGTGAAATGAAAGAGATCACAGACCATTCTCTGGCTTTGAGACCAAGAGACAGATCAAAATGTGGTAGAAGCATCTATAATCCTGAAAGGTGTAGGCATTGTCTAGGACATGGCTAGTTGCTGGAGAGGACAGAAAGTTGTTAAAAAGCTGTTCAGAAGGCAGAATAAGGCATAGTATTTTAGAATTCTTCCAGAACAAGCTGCTTTCATGAGGTTTGTGGCTGTCTGGCTTCAAAGGAAAAAAAAAAAACACCTCTGAAAAGATTACTCTTGAGAAAATCTCTCACTTTACATCATTTATTTCTTCTCTAAATGAGGAAAATATCTTTTATCTCCAAAACCCTTCTGCTTCCATTTTATCTTAGCAAACAGAGCACAGTGACAACTGAAGTGAATCCAGACTTATAGTAGGCTCACATTTCCTACATTCTTTTCTTTGTTCAATTTATAGCACTTTTTGTTATTGTAGCTTATCCTTATGTATTATGTCATAATTGATTTATAAAAATCCTTTCTAGTTAAACATGGAAGGGTACTAAAAGCTAAAGAATGTGTGTACAACGTATCATATATTTAGATCTAACTGCAGTTATTAGAAAGGTCATGATTCAAAGTAACAGCAACCTCTTCTGCTATGGTTTTTGAAGTAGTCTCTTTTCTGCTGTGACCATGAAAGCTATTGATTCACAGCCTCAAGTCAGGCTCTGATGTTGTGCCTTGCAAACAAACTGTAAGCAACACTGAAAGGAAAGAATGGTGCAGGAAAAGTGGGATCTCAAACGAGGACTATGATCTATGATGCGGCAAAAGGAGGAATTTAGTGCTGGACTGAAAAATATTGCTCTCAAGAGAGATTCTGGACCAAGTGAATAATTATTAATCATCTCTGAGAAGAAGTTGAAACTGATTGCAGTTGTTAAGATGGAAATACCAATTGTGTTTTTAAAAAGCTTATTTTCATTCAGATCATTTCCCAAATCAGAGCAGTTTGAAGTATGGCTGTCTTAAAACCTGGGGTCAGTATAAATAACAGATCCTGAAAGGAAACGCCTTTGTTGAACAGCGCTTTTATTTTATTTAGCTTATTGTGGTTTAGTTTCTATCTGTATCTCATTCAAGGAGCTGGTGGGACGTAAACTCTTTGGGTACATTCTTGCTCCTGCTAACAGAGAAGGAACAAACGAAATCTTCCGTTTAGCATCCTGCATGGTCGTTGATAGGGCGTCACTTGGTGGCTATGTTCCCACTTGTAAAGAGTGGGAGGGGAGGCTTTCATGAATCAGACAGTGAGACACCACTTCAGAAGAAAAGAAATAAAAGATAGGCAGAATAAACGAACTGCAGGAAAAATGGAAAAGAGAAGTAGTGAAACTTTTGCAGAAAGACTCTGTCTCAGAATTATTTGGAAATGGCAGCTCAGGGAACTGGGAGTCATCCTTTCTAAGCTAGGAAGTGCACAGAGCTCTCAAAGGAAGATAAATCACAAAGCTGGGAAATGTCACTAACAATATATCAATATGTTTACTCTCTCACACTCCTACTTTCTTCCCATTTCCAGTGATTTAAAATGAGCTGTGATTAGCCCGGTGACCCTGGTGAGTGATTTCCCTGAAGAAAAAGTAAACTTCAATATTTAAATATAGTGTTTGATATAAGCATGAGCCAAGCCTCACCTTTTTTATGGCTGGAAAAGAAGGAAACACAAGAGACTTATGATTTCACTTCAACAGTTGTGCTAATAGCCAGATTGGCTGGTGTCAGAGCATGCCTGAGACAGGCCTCTGCATTCTTCCGATGTAAAAGAAGAAATCACAAGAGACCCTCTTTTTCTTTGTCATAACCAGGTGTTTGTTACTAGATCTTAGTAGTGCATAGAAATATGTATCCTCTTTTTTTCTCCCTCCTGCATATATTCAGTTCTTCTACGCTGAACAATGTTCTTTGAGTTTTCATCTAGTGTTCATTTTAAATAGAAGAAGAGAGCAAAAAGATTTTTAGCTGAATACTAGCTATACTGGACAAGTTGGAAAATTATACTGGACAACTCTACAGTCAGTAACTGCCAACAGTCCTTGGTATAGTTGAGAATTACACAAAATGAAGTATTTAGAAATGTAGAGCTTGTCATACTAGGTTTAGATAGACATTTATATCTTATACTGTCTCTGGGAGTGGCTAGAAGTTAATTAAAATGATTCACAGAAAATGTATCAGGGCTGCTCCAAAAGTAATGCTTTCTATGTTATTATGTTGGTCCATGATGTCAGAGGCAAATGTTGGTGGTATGGCAGTAAAGGTTGAACTTTCCCACCAATATTCCATTACGTCCTGTAGCTGTGCCTCAGGTGGCAGCGGAGGGGCAGTCTGACAAATGGCATCTGACATGGAAATACATATGGAGAAAAGGTGTGTCCTTGAATTCCTTCTTGCAGAAAAAATTGCACCCACTGACATTCATCAACATTTCTTGAACAGTGGATATAAGCAGTGAGGGGTGGGTGATGACTTTCAACAGTAGTGACAATGGTGTGAAAGACAAACAAGGTTCTGCATGGTCATACATATAGTAATAGATTCATTGCAAAATATGGATTTATTTTTTTTTAAATGATGCATGGTGTATTGACCGGTATTTCAGAATACTCTCAACATAGGTTTGTTTAGTGCTGACAAATAAAAGGGGTATAAAAGAGTAAAATATCAATGCTAAATACATGTAAATTAGTTTATATTTCCATTTGAATTATTCATCCGAAAGTCAGATTTTCTTCAAAATCTAGAAAAAGAGATATTTGCGTTAACATGACTTTCAGTTACATTTGTGCTATGTCTGACTATAACTGTACTTTCTAGTGATGTCATACAGGAAAAAAAAAAAAAGAAACATGGAAGTGTGAAAAGACAGTACACATGTAGATGAGATAAAAACTTACTTTTGATTTCATGATGTCTCAAATAGATCATGTTTTTTACCAAGGGTGATGCTTTCTAGCAAATTGATTATTCATCTACTGTCACCTTTGAAACTATAATTTGTATTGAATTTTGCATCGTATACTAAGCATAGCAGATATCTCACCAAATGCTAATGCTATCATGGGTTCTTTTAAACCTGTTAAGATATGTATACTTTGGCAAAAAGAAGAGAGAACAGTGCTAGTAAAAGACTCAGCAAACATGGAGAACATTTTTCATAAGTTCTGAAGAAAAGTTAATTAAGAAACCATCTGGGAGAAAATAGGAAAGTAAAAAAGATGCTGTGTTAGCATGCAGCCAGCAGACTGAACAAAGGCAATCATATGTGAATTCCACATGAGGAAAAAAAAGCAACACATTTTCACTCAGAAAGCACCTCCCAGTCTGATAAAAAACCTATGTTAATGATACCTTAGTGACTTAAAATCAAATCCAAAGCAGTGCTGGACTCTCATTGAAAAGTGTGATCCATAAAATTCTTTCTCAGTAACTCCATGGAGAGAGAAACCCTGTGTCAACTAAGTTCCCTCTGTGCCTGTAGCTCAGCTCTACACAAATGACCAGGCCTGCTTGGTTTCAACAGTGGGTTTCACATAAATCTGGCTAGATCTAAACCGAAATCTGTCTGCAGCAGTACCAGAATCTCCTGAAAATCTCAGACTGGTCTTTTGAAAAAATTTCAGCATCTGTGACATTTTGCTCTGCAACAGAAAGCTCACATGATAGAAAAGATTATTCTCACAAATTATGAAGGAGATAGAATGATTGCCATTGTGTAGCTAGCTAATAATAGTGACCTGCTGTTATAGGATCAGTGTGCAAAAACGAGTATGATATCCCACTACAGTTCTTGGAGCACTCTCACCGGAGCTGGGACATCTGCCATTAATGGCACTGTAGTTATGTTCAGCTCAGCTATGAGACTGCTTGAATCTGGTGTCTGCAGTCAAGATTGTATTATTTTATTAATTCAATGTCTAATTCAGAAAACAAAAAACAAACTGAGAACTAGGTGATGGGAGTTCTGAGTATCTGTATCAGCAACTAAAGAAAGATTTTTCATTTTCTTGGCAAACTAGTATGTAAGAAAGGTTTCTGCAATGCTATGTTTTAAGTAAGGGGCTAATAGTTTGGAGTTTCTTTTCTTTCTTTTCTTTTTTTCTTCTTTTCCTTTTTCTTTTTTCTTCTTTTGTTACAGTCCCTCAAATGCCTAACCTCAGGAGTAATTTAAATACTTGACCATGTACTCACATGTGTGGCTAGGATCCCAACAACCCTTGATTAACTTCCATTCAGCCCCACTTTGGAGGGCTCAAGATGAAGGATCCAGGTCCTATTAAAAATATGTCCAATTTAGCTTCCTATATTAAAAAAAAATCATCAGTTTTTTAGGTAGGATTCCTATTCCTCATCAGAGACACTCAAGCCTTCTACATAATCATTTCGTACATGTGACAAGAGAATTTCAGCACAAAAATTCACCTGGACACACACACAGCATTTGCAATATTATATTACAGCAATTACTGAAAAGACTTAGTGAATCATATGGTACTCATTTATGGTGTTGTTACCTATGCAGATATGGAAAGGATCTCATATAAATATTTAGTATATAACATTAGCTAAACCTATAGTAACTCCATAACGCGTATGTTTTACCTGATGTCACATGTAGTAATTAGAAGAGTGCTTAGCAACTGTAATTGAAATCAGGGCTTCTTTGCCTTAAGCAATATGCAAGCATATAGTAAGAAATGGTTCTGGCCTTGAAAAAAATTGTAGAAGGCATTATGTATCTGCGTTCTTGCTATATATTATAATATCTCAAACAAACTTCTCAAGGGCTTCCTTGAAATGCAAGATAGAAGAGAATATTTAATAATTTTAAAATCTATTCTATCCTATTCCAAGTCCTCACTGGGCATAATTTATGTGGGTTTTGCTCCATGATATTTATGAGTTAAGTGAAAAGTTTAATGTTAGTATTCTGACATGTTAATTCAAGGTAAACATGTTCATTTGCAGCTGTGTGTGTGAAGTGTGTAAGTCCAGTCTACTTTTGGATTCTGAACTTGTCTCTGAGTGCACTGAAAAAGTTCTTGGATATAGTGGCCAAAAACCTATTTAAAGTAGCTTGTAGTGTCTTTGTGCAAATATTTGCATTCAGTAATTCAACATAGAAAACCATCAGAAACTATGGGGAGGACTTCAAGTTTGCTGTCTGGAAACTCCACTATTTGTGCTCTCCAGGGCTTTATTTGGGGCCAGTTCTCTTTCTTGTTTTTATCAATGACTTGGATGCACAACTCAAAGGTATAGTAAGTTTTGTGGACAGCACTAAATCAGGAGGAGCTGTTGACTCCGTAGAGGGTACGGAGCCCTTGCATAGAGATCTTGGCAAACTGGGAGGGTGGGTAATCATCAACCACATGAAGTTCAACAAGAACAACTGCTGGATCCTGTTCCTGGGATGGGGCAACCCTGGATTTTATGTACAGACTGGGGGTTGAGAGGCTGAAGAGCAGCCCTGCTGAAAGTGATCTGGGTCTCTGGTTAATGACAAGTTGAACATTAGGCAGCAGTGTGTCCTGGCAGCCCAAAGGGCCAACTATACCCTGGGGTGGATCAGGCCCAGCACTGACAGCTGGATGAGGGGAGGGTTTGTCCCACTCTGCTCTGTGCTTTGCAGCCTTACCTCCTGCAACTGGGTGCAGGTTTGGGAACCACAATAAAGGACATAGTTTCTAGGGGTCAAGATGTATGAGAAATAGCTGAGGTCGCTTGGTTTGTTCAGCCCAGAGCAGAGGAGGCTGAGGGGAGGCCTCATGGCTGCCTGCAGTTCCTCATGAGGGGAGCGGAGGGGCAGTGTTGATCTCTGCTCTCTGGTGACAGTGATAAGACCGATGGGAATGGCATGGAGCTGTGTCATGAGAGAGTCAGGTTGGATTTAGGAAAAATGTGGTCCTACACTGAAGCAGGCTCCCGAGGGAAATGGTCACAGCCCCAACTGTGCTGGAGTTCAAGAAACATTTAAACAATGCTCTTAGAAATATGGTTTGAATTTTAGGTGGTCCTGTGTGGAGCCAGGAGTTGAACTCAATAAGGCCCTTTCAACTCAGGATATTCTATGATTCTGTGATTCTATGAGAAAGTTATCTGATCTTGAAGCCAGTGTGACCCAGGTTACATAAAATTTTTAAGCTCAAAGGCACATAAAATACTTTTCAGAATCAAATCAGCTGTAAATTCATATCACTATGTCCCAAAAACTTTGATAGAGGAAAGCTTTCTCTTGGTGTGGTTTGGAAGGGAAATGAAAATTCCTGTGCTTTATTTTTCTCTTATCACGTAATCAAACCATGCATGTTAAAAGTGAATAAATATTTGCTACTGAAGGATCAAAGATGAGGGAGAAAATACATGAATGTTTAAGTGACAGATTCAGTGAGCTTTAGGGAGGCAAACTTTGAAAATGTAGAGTAGCTACACACTTTGGCAACTGCTGTGTGTGTTGTTTAGTCAGTGTCTCTACAACAGTCTGTGTCAAGTTGCAGAAATGCTGGAGCAGAAGATATTCCTGTCCAAAGCAATTGCTACAGGCAGAGGTATCTCATCTTGCGCCTGGATTGCTCAAGCAACCTCCTGTATCCCTGGGTACAGTGCTTGGGCAGCATCCCAGCAGAGCCTGAGAGAACAAGAATGGAATTTTCATCAGGCCAACAAGGCATTTCTTTGCTTCTTATCCAGACATTGCAAGAGGCAGAGTCTAAGCTAGTGGCAAACTGGGAACATAAACAGTTCTGTGTGCAATTCATAACCCTGTCATGGTTTGCTAGGCTGTGAGAAGGAGAAATACTGTGCTGTACAGCTAGCATTCAAGGAAGCTTATTGGCTGGGTATATGAAGGGCTAAGGCACAGCAAGTACTGTAGCAAGATTAGAAATACAAATACAAAACCTTCACTAGCACTTTTCTGTGCTCATCTGTAGTGCCTGTGCAGCAGTTTTTGCATCCAGCTCCAGTGCTAAACTATTACATATTGCAGCCTCACCAGGGAGGTGAAAAACTTGCAAGTAATATAACTAGGAAGAAGGTGATCTTCTCAGGTCTCTGTGTTTCCGTCTTGTTGGCATCTCTTGAACCGTGGGGGCTCATAGTAGGAATCACTGTGTCTCCTTGGTTCTGAACTGGACTTTTCACAGAACACAGCTCAGAAAAGGAAAATTTATCCTACTGAAGTTAATTCTTCAGTTTAGGTGGAGTAGTAGTTGACTGCTCCCTAAATTGAAGTTTTAAACCAACTAGTTTGAGAATATCCTCTTTGCTTTTCTAACCACCCAGGAGAGTAATTTGGGAAGATAATTACGTATCACAGTTATATAATTTTGTCTCATTTTTGCTCAATTTAGTTAAATGCTGATCTTCTAATTCTTCTGAATGTTATAAGTATTAAAATGTTCTGAAAGCCCATAAAAATAGCTTTTAGGGCCCAATTACAGATAAGAGTTTCACCTCATTTAAAGATCAAAACTTAAACACATAATTAGTCTGAAATTATATTTTGCTGAATATGGCTAGTTTGCTGGATAGTTATATAAATGTCTTTCACTGAGGAATCAGGTGATTAAATTCTTCAGATGCTGCTGCATAATTTATCCCAGGAGCAGTGCTGCTAGAGCAGCACTTTTTTCTGCTATAGGTGGGAGGCAAGATCAGCACCACTGGTGCCAGTGTGGCCCCATTATAAGATGAGCAGCAGAGACACATCTTGGGAGTGCTTTAGGTAGGAATGCCAGGGAGCATCTTATGGAGCCGCAACATTTTGACCTTGTCACCTTGAAGGGCAGTAACGCAAGCTAATTCCTAGAGTAATAATATTATACACAAGTTAGCAGAACAACACAGAAGTAATTCAGGCTTGGAGACAAGGAATTCATGGGAAATTATTATTCATAAATAATAAGAAATAAGAAAATATTTTTGTCTGAGGTATCCTGAAGAAAAGACAACAGCATGTGCAATTTATGGACCCCAAAGTAAATGGTGATAATGGCAACTGGCTCTGCCTGAGGACCCAAGCACAGTATTTGCTCAAAATAAACAAAAAACTGCTTAAAAATGTATACACTATACCTGCAATAGTTAAAGGAGTTAAATTAATAATAGGAGAAGAAAAAACATGAAAATGATTTCCTAATCGTCCACTGAAGTATCGTACATATATATATATTTATTTTGAAAAGTCCACTTTTTCTGTATACACTAAACTGTTGAATAGCAGGAAGGAATTCAACACAGAATTAAAACAAACAGTAAGCTGCTGCTAGATTACAAATTGTGTCAGAATTTGTAAGCAATAATATTATTTCCACCAGGGCTGTGCAGTTCAATCTTTATTTAAGTTTCTAAGTCGAAGTAGCAAAAACAAATGCAAGACAAACTCCAATCAAAAATTTTTGTAAAGAATATTTATTATAAGACCAAAACAGCAATGGCCCAATTTTTTTTTTCTTTCTTTTTTCTTTTTAGTTTGTTTCTCTGGAAGATTAATATGTTGCCAGTACTTATTACTTTTCCAGACCCAGGTGGATTAGTGGTATGCTGTGGTTAGCCTGATTCATAGCGCATTTTCTCATAAAACTCAGTAAAACTGAGAGATGAAGACTGCAGAGAAAACTATAAATTGTTGTCTGCTGCTGATGTTGTTGGAACAATGACCTTAGTAGTGGCCAGCTACAACAATTATAATTGTTCTTTTTATGAGCTCTGCTATTCTCATTTTGCACCTACGGTGCTGCCATGCCTTCCATGTTGTCAGGAAATTGAGAGAGCAATGCACATTGGAGTCAATTAGAGCTTTTCTGGCACATGTTTCTACTATACATTTGCTTCTTAAGCTGGGAGTTGGGTTACTTTTCAGGCAAAGAAATACTGAAAAAGAAGGAAAAAAAAAAGAACCTCTGTAGAACATAAAGGAGTATTCAGGAGTGAGAATCACAGAATCATAGAATCTTAGGGGTTGGAAGGGACCTCTGGAGATCATCTAGTCCAACTCCAATGAATAGGTGAAAAGATCACACAGAAGTGGGACACACACGCAATAAAAGGACTTGGAATTTCACAGTAAAAGAATTTTGAAAACAGTTGCAACACATTAATAGAGATGGTTTGCTAGCATCACGGTCCAGTTCCTCAGCAGCTCAACTACTGCAAAGCTTTTAGAAATATAGGAATCCATTCTCTACGAACTAATATCTTCAGATATCTGCTGCGCAATCTTGATAATTTTTTTTTCCATGGGTACCAAAACAAATGTAAATAACAATAGCGGTTTAAAAACTCTTCTGGTCAAAAGATAAAAAGATTTGTTACCTCTGAGATTAATGTACACTAACCTGTTCAGACAAGGTGGGTATTAGAATTGCCTCCATTGTAACCATCTATAATTCCACATGTAAACTTTTTTTGTATTTATTAACATCACTGTTTCCTTTAAAAAAAAAGTACTAAGGGTATGATACTTGACTTTTGGAGACCCAAGTAAATTACATCAACTGGATTTTCCTTAGAGGCACTAATGTTCAGCTCTTTGAAGAAAGAAAATACACTCTTGAAGTAGAATTGTGAAAAAAAGTATGGCAAAGATTGTGCTCACATTTACCAAGGAAATCGTAATTCTCCTGTGTACATGATTTCTGATTTTACTGATTTAAAATCTCATAGTTGTCAGAAATTTATTTGACTTGGAACTTGCTAAGATTCTTCAGAGTCCTTTTTTCTTAATATTATTTAATGCTATTTCTGTAATAGTACAGTAAAAATTTGCTTCCAGATTTCCATGTCAGTATAGGAAGATATATTTTAGGATGGATTTCCATATATTTTTCCTCATGTATTATTTTCTATATTAATAATCTCATCCCATTCTGTTTTACTACAGATCTCTGTAATAGAACTGTGTGAGTAGTTTAACTCAAATGCTGTTATGTTTTTATATTTTTTTCATAAGAAGATCATTTTGAAATTATATAACATTTAAGTAACACCAGTTAACAAACTGTCATCCTTATTTCTACTGATGAATCTAAGGATTATGACGCCTATTAAAATAATTCCAATTTAAATAAGCTACAGCTAAAACCTAAACCTTGCAAAATAAATATGTGCCATATTGTAACCTAAAGTTTACTATTAATAGTCACGTATAACACCATCAAACAAACGGTCATCATTATTTATGCTGATGAAACTGAGGATTGTAGCTGTTATTAAAATCATACCAATTTAAATAAGCTATAGGTAAAGCCTAAAGCTTGTAAAAGGAATATGCGACATAATTTGACAAAGTTTAGTATTAATAGTCATGGAATGTGTGATTTGCAGTTACCTATTACTTACCACTGATTCTCTTTGGTTGATCATTTTAACATTTGACATTGTATGTTATGACAATTTTGTATCTCATTTGTAAACTGTCATTAATTTTTGTTGTCGGTAGCACAGGGGTGTTCCATTTTTTTGAAATACTTGATGATACAATTTATAATGTAAATATTGTGGTATTAAGTGTATTTTGCTATGGTGATGCTTTGATATATAGGAAGAAGATACTTTTCCTCTCACTGCCATTCAACTATGAACTATGTTTGTCCATTTTGGGGTGACTTTTCTGTATCTCAACTATTTTTCATCAGGGGGTCCTGACAAGGCAAAACTCTACCTGATTCTTTGTGAATAGCTGTTGTACTTTATCCATGGCAGGAAGCTCAGCACCACACAGCTGCTTGCTAGCTGCTGCTCAGCAGGATAGGTGAGAATCGGAAAGGCAAAAACATGAGAACTTTCGTGTTGAGATATTTTACCAGATAAAGTGAAAGAAATGCATGCCCAAACAAAGCAGAACAAAGAATTATTTTGCTACTACCCATTGTTAGCCACTTCCAGGAAATCAGGGCCCATCATGTGTAACATTTTTTGGGAATACAAACACCATCACTCTGAAAAACATCCCTTCCCTTTGCTTCTTTTCCCCCAGCGTTAATGTTCAGGGTGATGTCACATGGCATGGAATATCTCCTTGTCCATTTTGCATCAGCTATCCTGGCTGCATCCACTTGCAGCTTCTTGTTCACTCCCAGCATCCTCACTGGCAGGGTGGGGTGAGAAGCTGAAAAGTCCCTGAGCAGTAAAGACTGCTCAGCAGCAACTAAAACACTGGTGTGCTATCACTATTTTCTTCACAAATTCATATATTAGTGCTAGACAAAATATGATGGAGAAAATTAATTCTATCCCAGCTGAAATCATTAGAATACCAAATTTTTATATTACATAATTCCATTAAAAATAGATCTAACTAAAACAGATTTTATGCTGAGCCCACCAATAACCTTTTTCCTTCTTGTAGAAATGAGATGCGAGATTTTAATAGTTTTTTTTTTTAAAGTGGAAGCATAGGTCTTGTAAACTCTATAGTACACTGTGAATACCAGAGCATTGCATCTACCTAGGTGTATTTCCTCATCTTTTCATGAAAATAGACTTAAATATTCACAAATGTATTAATCAAAAAGTTTCTTTGCAAAGAAGCTCTTCACTGCAATAACTCTTCTCACTATTTCTCATTACCAGTCCATCCTGAATCTTATTCCTGAAGCTTGGAGAAGTAAAGTGCCTTCAATGAGCATTGCCTTGAAATGTTTTGGGAAAGTGTCAGTGACACACACATAAGTCTCTGACATGAATTGTGAATTCATAAAGTGATAAATAGGTTGTAGGCATTGTGACCACCATAGGAGGAATGGTATGCATGCAGATGATTCTAACTTGGAGAAGAGGGTAGATAATCTCTCAAAAGGTTTTCTGCTCTGTTTCTATGAGTCTAAAGAGATATCCATGCAAACAGTGCCTCTAAATACAGATTTGCTCAAATATTAATTACTTTTATTTCCATGGACATTTTTGGGGAAGAAGAAAAAAACAAACACAAAATGGAAATATTTTTTTAGCCTCAGAAAATATGAATAGTATTTTCTGCATATTTCTGATTCATTTACATTGCAGTCAAATTCATTTCTTCTAAGTAGGGGACATTTTAGCTCTTTTTCTTCACTTCTGAACATTGGGGTTGTTTGAGACTTTGACACTTCTCTCTATTTTCTATCTTTTGTGCTGTGACTAATTGTGGGCATTCTCTGGTGGCAAATGAAATATTTTAGAAGTTCTTTTCAGATCTACTCAAAACAGCTTTTTAGAACATCAAGGCCTGAAAAGCACGTGTCATACAACATTTCATTTGAACATTATTGAACATTAACTTTAATTTAATTAAAATTTTCTGACAAGAGTGGGTTCATGTCAGTGTACTGCTTTGAAAAGCATAATAAATGTTTTTGAAAAATATGGCACAATCAACAGGATATTTGTTCATTACATGCCATTCCAAAAATATGTATTTTAATGGAAAGCATTTGCCGTGGTTCTTTACTTAACAAAATGTCCTATTTGAATGTGCAATGAATATGCAATTAGAAAATGCACATTATTGTGAAGAAATAGATGAATAATGATTGAAATTCTGGGCTATTTTATGCCAGTCTTGACTTTGATGGAGCAGGTCATATATTCTATTGCATGTCACAATGGAGCAGATTGGTCTTACCCTATGTGTTATTTTCATCTGTCTATTTATATGGAATAAGACCCAATGAAAATTTTATTTGAATTTTTTATATATATCTTATGTATCTATTTATTTATTTAAATAAAAGAGATTTGATCTAAGGTAATACCACAGACACTGTCATGTTTTTCTAGAAACAACATCAATAGTACCAGATGTAGTAATTACACAAATAAGACTATTGTAATTCTGGAAAGGTCCTGTAGCCTTTTTAAAGCAAAATAAGGGACTACTTTTTTTTTTCACTGAAAATAACAAAAATTTGATAAATTTAATTCAATTTATATGCTAGATATTACTTCAAATTGTGAGGTTGAATTGCTTTGTATTTTTTCAGAGAGAAAAACTGCCTTCAGATAAGGTGAATCTGAGGGATATATTTGAGGGATATATTCCAAGCATTTCATCTCAAGAACTTGAGACAGGAGCATAAAATAATGAGGCACTGTATTGTAAAATAAAGACACCAAGTGATAACACCATTGTAAAAAAGAGTGTATCAAAATGCTACATCATTATACACAGTGACTACAGTATATTTTTCTAATTATTATTGTACCTTCCATTTGCCCATCTAATCTGCAGGCTTGTTTTAATGGACTTTTATTTCAAGTGCTGTGAACATCAGAAGAAATTATTTATAGTTATCTAGATATTATTTAATTGCAGATTTTCATCTACAGCTGATAATAAGTTTCTGAAAATATTATTATGATAATTGCACTAATACACAAACAAAGAGATCTGAAAAAAACATTCGATTCCTCTTACGGATTTTTTGTTTCAGAGATTGTCTTGTAATGATAGGTTTCAAGATAATTTCCTTGTACTTGAACTCCTGTTAGACAGATTTTCTAGTTAAGTTGAAATTTCTTAAATTGAATATCGGAAACTGAGCTCTCTGATCTCACTAGTAATTTCAGCTCTTGGAGCAGGCCCAGACAAGGGCCACGAAGATGGTTAGAGGGCTGGAGCACTTCCCCTATGTGAAGACGTGGGGCTTTTCACCCAGAAGAGAAACCCTTCCAGTACCTGAAGGGGGCCGACAGGAAAGCCGGGGACGGACTTTTTACAACGGCATGTAGTGACAGGACAAGGGGAAAAGGCTTTAAACTGGAAAAGGGTAGATTTAGGCTAGATATTAGGAAGAAATTCTTTACTGTGAGGGTGGTGAGATGCTAGCAGAGGTTGCCCAGAGAGGCTGTGAACATTCCCTCCCTGGAAGCATTCGAGGTCAGGCTTGATGGGGCGTTGAGCAGCCTGGTCTAGAGGGAGGTGTCTCTGCCTATATCAGGGGGGTTGGAACTAGGTGATCTTCCAAACCAAACTATTCTATGATTCTATGATTCTATGATTTGTAGGAGTGGGGAAAGAAGCTTAGCCAGTATATAGAATTCAGTGTCTCTGAGAGAGTAATTTGAAAGACCCTAGCTGCTGCCTGAAGGCAGTTTTCCAAGTTTATCACCACTTACAAGGACTGGAGAAAGCATTAGTGTAGGCTCTCCTTTCTACTCTTCCCCCTTTATACTGCAGTTCAAAGGTATACTATCCCAGAGCTATCTTGTCTGAGCATGAACTTCTTATATCCTACATTTCCCACATGTTCATTAATTTTCCAGGCAAGGAAGCTCTGTAACACGGTCGTACTGGCTCACATTAATGGCCGGGCAATGTGAATCTCATGGAGTAAGTGTAGGTGATGCTTGGACTGAAGCTCAATCTCTGCACAGCTAAGGCAGGAGCAGCACATCCATAAGAGCAGTCTATCCATAGATCCCACAGTATTTCTATGGTTATGTTAGGGTCAAGGAAGAAGTGTTTTAGCTCCTTTCCAAGATACATCTGCTAACTGCTCTGTGAGTATGATCAAAGATATGAAACAGGAAACTGCTGTGTTTAACGTGATGTTGTAAAGAGCTGCAGGTCACTCAAGAAAGAGAAGAGATTTCTTCCTGGAAAGTTCCTTGTCAGCTGTGGCACCAAAACCTGTGACCCCCATTCTTGTAAATGTTTCTATTAACAACAGTGCTCTCTGACTCCTGGTAATAAATCAGTGTAAGACTTTGCTCTGCAAATCATTATGCTTGTATGAGTATTCCTCTGCAAAAAACATAGCTAGCTGAATCAATATATACCCAAACGTGAATTATTTTGAATTTTGACAAAAAAAGCCACATTCATGCTATTATTTGCTATTATCATTAACACCTGAAAAAATTACTTTCAGTGACAGGAAGAGATTTCTCCACACTGATGCTTATAATAATCCACTTTATTTAAGTATTATTACTGCCTTGTAAATTTTCTGTTTTTTTCTTTTTTTTTCTTTTTTTTCTTTTTTCTTTTTTCTTTTCTCTCTCTCCTTTTTTTTTTTTTTCAAATGAGATTACTATTCTGGTTCATTAAATATATTCCACAATTTATTTTCTACTGTAGCTCTTTTAGGACTGAATTGATATTCACAAACAACACTGACTGCACTGTCTAGGGTCTTTCTCATTGTAACGCACCTCGGTGTTGTATTAGCATTTTCACAGTGAGCTCAATATTCAGATATTTATACTGAGAGGCAAAAATTATCTGAAGATTCAGAACTAAAGGGAAAAGCTTCATGGTAGAATTAACTTCAAGATTTGCTTATGAAATAATGTAGCATATTAAACTGTTTTGAGAAAATGCACAATGTATTTGCATGTGTGATGAACTTGAGATGTATTTCCGATTCCATTTTATGCTAAAATCGATGGAGAAAATAATCCATTCTCATAGAGGATAACAGTCTTACTGAAAATCCTAGCTTGGACAAAGTTTCCTCAGATAAACTTTTATTTGGCAACTATAATTCTTGGTTATCAGTTTTTACATGATGTTTTTGATCACATAATCAAGTCACTGGAGAACTCTTCAATAGAGGGAAGCTCTCAGGAGACAATTTATCTGACCTCTTTCGGTATTGAAGCTTTTTTTGCAGAATATTTTAGATGGGCATGGTTTAGATCAACCACGTCCTGAAGTTGCTCACCTCTCTCCTTCATCTGTAAAGAGGTTCTGGAGTGACTACCTCAGATGTTTAAATGAGTATCACCAGTGCTGTCATTTCTGGGGAAAATAACACATTCACAGAATTTTCCACAGAGATGTTCATCAAATACTGTTTATTTTTGTTTGAAACTCCTAAGGGTTGAGCTCTGCCTTTTTGTGGCAGGCTTGTTAATGTCTCAAAGCACTGTAGGATGGCCCAGAATACTGCAGAATGATGTAATATGTTACTAATGCTACAGAGTCACAAATAGCTGCCATTTTGAGTGATCTCAAATGCAGAGTAGGTTCTACATCATCTGCTGCTGATGTCACTCTCACAATATTTAAAAGCAAATTGCTGCTGTCCTCTTTTTGGTAGCAACCAGCAACACTTAAATACCTTCAAAACTGCTCACGTGTTTTGATACTAAAACTTTCAAATATGTATGCCAAGTATGTGAAAATGTGCAGTACATTTTTTGCAACTTGATATGAATCACCTGCTGTAAGCATGATTTTGTGTTTTTCCATGTGGATAGAACTATAACATCTTCCATACCATTTTTGAAAGTGTTTATAGACCAAAAAATCTTTTAATAAGAAGTGAAATTTGTACAGTACTTCCAACTAAAATATGGTTTATTTGTCCTTTTAAGAAACCACTGAATAAGCACATTTTGCTTTTTGCTGCCCTGATTGAATTATTTTTTTCATGGTCCTTTTAGCTCATGCCCAGATTGCATCAGCTTCAGAACATAGCTGTAATGAAATACAGTATTGTGAAACTGTTCTACATAGCTGTCTGTAATACAGTTCCTAAATAAATACAAATTAAAATCATAAGAGTAGACTGTGCATCAAAAGCGTTCTTTCTCAGTTCTTGGCATCTGTGAGACTTGGCTGGTATTCTGTTTTGCCAGTTGAACAAAGTAAGAGTTGGTATAATGATCCTACTCATTCTGACCAACATCTTTTGTGTATCCTTAGAGGTTTTTCTCATCGCTTATGACTTACTGCTGAACAGGGAAGTATTTTACTCTTTGTAACCCTTAGAAACTGTGCATTACAGTACTTGGATGAATAGTTCCCTTTAATAACGGAAAAAAAACCAAGTGCAATCTTTTCTTCATATTCATATCTTCCCACATAAAAACAAGAGCTTACACTGTAATTTATTACTGTTTCTGAGCATAAGAACTCTCGCTGATCAAATAATTTATCCTGTTTCTTCTACCTTACAAACAACTTACTGATGCAAAAATTAAGAGTGTATTGTGTCCTCTCATAATGTTAATTTACATTGTAGGAAAAAACAAGTAGCTAGACAGCAGAGTGTAACCCATTAGATTAGAAACATCTCAAGTAATGCTCTTCATGTTTTTTTTAGAAACACTTGAATGACTGAAAGATAATCATTTTCTCTAAGTAGCCCCATGAAATGCAATTTTATAACTAAACAACTCCAGAGACAATGCCTATGAAGTACAGTCACATCTTATTTTTTTCCTCCAAAATTGTTTCCCTTTGTATTCTTGAATAGATTTGAGTAAAGCTTTCTTCATTGCTGACTTAGGCAGTTCTTTACTCATTTCTGTTATGTACATGGCTGATGGATTCAGTACCATATCCATTCCTGAGACAAGATGAGCTTCTTCTGGGTTTGTTGCAATGTCCTGGTGGTTCAAAGCTTCCTTTTCTGCAACGTGGCTGTAAACGTAAGATTTTATTCACTGATGACAGCAGTGGGAGTTCATGGAGATGTTTCTGAGAAGCACAGGAGTTGAGGAAGGAGGCTGAAAGTTATCAAATTCCAGTAAGGAGGGAGGACAGAATTGGAGATGATACTGAAGCGGAGTAAAGAGAAAAGGAAGACATAGTTCCCTTCCGGTAACTAATCTGACTTAAACTGAGAATTGTGAGTATCATTTTTATGAACTCTCTAAATTATTGATGGATTTGTGTTTAAATTCTATCAATATGGCATGCGTTAGGGGTATAATGCAGAAACTGAAACTGTAAGTGTATGTTAACAGATGCTATAGTGTAATGAAAAGGAGTGCCCTCTAATATTTCAGAAGAGAAAAGAAAAAAAGCGTATATGAAGAACTAGTACCACGTCAAAACAGGACAGAAGTGTGGCTAATGTTTTCTGTGAATTCGTAAAGGATAACCAGGGTCTACGTACGCAGCTAAAAGTGCTCATGTCTGTGTTCTGCCCTCTCAAGCCCAATATTTTGCTCTCTGTGCCCAGGCACAGGTGAAAGTCAGTACAGACCAATAGTTATGCTGTTAGGTGAAGGGCAGAAAAAACAGATTAGTGAGACATTGTGGGGATGCGGTGAGACCTGGCATTGGAAATGGCAGTGTGATCATGGATTATACATGGAGGACAATGGGCAAGCTGAGAATTGGTGCAACTAACTTTTAAGATGAATTCTTCAGGAAATCATTTCAGAATAGCAAACAGGGAATAGGAAATTAAATGAAGGACTCTGTCTCTCAAATGATTAAAACCAAATGGAGAACAGCACTCTTATGATGAGCAGTTGATGATGAGTGCTGTCAAATAAAGCAGACAACCTTCACAAAAAATAGCTTTTTAAAAATATATTGGTCAATATACCTGAGGAAGAAAGTGCATTTAAAAAGTGAAGACAGCTCCAGGTGAGCTAGATGTTATAGTTTCTACGGGCTTGACTCAGGAGCCTAGTTAAAGTAGATAAATCTTGTCCAGTTGAATAACAGCATGCAACTTTGTATATGACACAGTGCTTGAGTAAGAGACTTAGCATCAAATATATCCTTGCACTGGAAGGTTGGGAATTCAATCCCCAGCTGAGGTTAAGGCTCATACTTGCCCCCTGACATGAATTTAGCTGAAATCTGCTCCGTCTGCAAGGAGCTAAAAATGTCTTGTCAGTTGGAGTAAATAATGGGAGATCAAAGCTAGCTACCTTTCTGTATTAAGGCTGCAGGGGAAGATTGACAATCAGTTAGCATTACCTGACCTTTAAACTGGATTTTCACATACAATCTGATATCATTAACATAAAAGGACATTTTAAACCTTTCAAATTAATAACAAATTTGAACCGCAAAATATATCACATTTTTAAGATATTTTACAGTTAATTTACATATATTCATATCTCTATGTGATGCATAAATCAGTAACTGAATTACACCCTCCTCTCCTTTCAGAACTACTGCTTGTTTTTACTGAAGCAAATGTAGCAAGTATCTCTTTAATTTAAAGATGAACTCTGTGAAGTATTTGATTTCATTGACATTGTAAAGTAACAGTAAAAGACCCTCTTTCAACTTCGATGTGTATCTTTGAAGCTAGAACAAAGATTCAGATTTTTGATCCGCTGACAAAACACAAGCTGTAATGGGTGAGGAGTCAGAAAAATACTTATAATTTTGTAATTTCCCAGAAAGACTAAAAGACTTTGACATCCAGCAGTCCACTCAAAACATTGGAAACAAATCTGGAATAAGTCTCAGAACATTCTTTCTTCTTTTGTATTCTTTGCCCACACCAAGTTCCTGCTAAAACTCAGAAGTGCATCTGAGAATTCGTGTCTAATTTAGATAGACTCTAAGATTTTCATTTTGTTATTTCAAGAGGGTTTCTGGCTGAGGTGCACACAGGCACCTCTGGAATGCCAGTGGTCCTGTTAACAGAGTATAAGACAACACCCTGTCAACACAGTAATGTTAAAATATTGCAGATCCTTTTGTCTTGCACGGTGTACAGATTTCACAGCACAGAAGTTAATGCAGTTCAATTAGAATATACCTGAGTCCTAATCCTGATTCCTAGGACAGTTCAAATATTTTGAAATCAAATAATAAATAGAACTGTTTTATACGTTGAATATCAAAGTGCATTAGACTGTATACTCATGTTTCTTCCTTCTATTATCCACTCAATGAATTCTGGATTTACATCCGTGCAGCATTCTGTGCAACAGATTTGAGAACTTTCTTGAGATGCCTTCCTTCAGGCATCAGGCAAGGTAAGAGTTTGAATCTACATGAGAAGGAAAATTAGAGCATCCCTGCAATTTCCCAGGGGTGACAGGGGAGACTTTTACTACAGCATCAACTCATACTTCAGGTGTATGAATTTGAATCAGTTTGAATCATAGTGTAGAGAACTACCTTGCTGACAAGATTAACAGAGTGTTCTTGCCAAGACAATGAAGAACCTTTCCATCTGCTATGCAGGACAGAGTAGTGCAGGAGGGAGTGTGGTCCTTCCTCAGGTACCAGTGAGTCTTCTGTGTGACCTCTGAGTCTCCAACTTGAGCAGCATAAGCTGTTTGCTTGCTTAGGGTTGATATACTTGAAGGCCTTATTAATCGACAATTCTTTGAGTATCTTGAAAATTTCAATGACTTTTTTTCAAATTTTATTTTTTACTCTGTGCCTCCCATTTTAAAAACTTCTTTTCCCAGCCTCCCAGCTGAGGCTCTTTCCAGTCTGGCTGAGTCTCAAATTTTCCGTTCATCACCTTGCATATGACTCCACAGAGAGTCCTTCTTGGCTGCCACATTATGAATCGTTTCATGTGCAATAGCACATTCATGTGCAATATTGCTCAAAATCTCAACAATGTTTAATGAATGCTGTGAAATGAACTGGTCTGTGTGCACCCTGCTAGGTTGTTGAAGGTAGGGAAAGAAAATAAGTGAAATAATGTGGAAAAGAAAATCTCCCAAGAGCAGACAATGGAAGCCTGCTCCAATATACTCAGCAGAAAAAGACTTGGTTTCCAATTCTATTTGTCCAGCCAAAAACTTTGTTTCTCTGTGTGCCTACTGCACTTTAGAGTTTGTGTTTTGGAGGCAGGTCCAAGCTCTGCAGCCCAAGCTCACCATAAAAACCATAAGGAAAAAAAATATTTTTTTCCTTTTAATTATTTTTACTCTTTAAAATGACTAGGTATTAAAAAAAAAAAAAAACTACAAAACACCATCATTTTGATATAAAACAAACAAGAAAATAGGTACCGTGAGAACTTTCTCTGATTCTGTTAGCTTGGACAAAGATAGTACATATACACATTGCATTCCAGAAAAATCTAATTCCTATAAGACTTTTAAAACATTATTCTTAATATAATATATTAAATAATGGGACACATAATTTCATCATTTAGTTCTATATTTGTTTTTTATTTCTAAGAAAATAGTTGCATAATCTTGAAAGGAAATATCTTATTTTTCCTCAGATTAGCTTCTACTATCTATACAAAAAAAAAAGTGTGTTTTAAAAAATTATCTCCATCTCCCATTCTTTTCTCAAAAAAATCACTTCTATAGTTTAATGAGAATAAAATTATATCTACACCACAAAAATCATATACACATACTTAATTTTCTACAGATGACTAGTTTCAATGAAGTTAATGGATTTTAGTTGTTACTGGAGATAAGTGAGAATCCATTATATGAAAAGAGTTCCTCTATTTAGGTGAAATAAAATTTAAACTGTACACTCTGGAAACAATGGGCTTACTGTAATTCAGTTTTTTTTTATTATGATGCTATGGCTGAACAATTAAATGAAAAGCAAGACTCAGAATCTTGGAAATCAAATTTGATGAATTAGTTATACAGCCAATGTAAACCCATACAGCTCAAAGGAAGTCAAAGATGCAATGTTTCCTTGCACCATCTGACTGTTTAGTAAAATGTTTCTAATGGAAAATAAGCTAATCAGCACCATATATTCTCCAGTTTGACATGCACCTTGTAAACAGTATATAGTTACAAGACTGTGATACTCATTTATTTTTGCCTAGTTTTTATAAAAGCTTCTTGATCTGGTGTCCATACACACCTTGAGAATTTAATTTCAAATGTAAGTGTACTAGCAGAAGGATGGATATCAGAGGTATTTGAAGTATATCAGGTGGTTATTACCTCTGGAAGTGAGGTAAATACAGTATACATACATGCGTGTGAGCACACATGCTTAAGTGCAAGTTCAAACCCTCAGTCAAATGCTGTTATTGTTGGTTACTGAGAATGTTTGTGAATCACTTAGAATAACCGCTCTTTCTGAGGCTGACCACAGCATTAAATGGGAAGATTGATTTTCAGAGCATTAACACTACTTTATAGAAAAGCTGCACCACGTAGGGGAAGAAAAATGGCTTATAAAGAATGTGTGTATTTAGTCAGCCTAGATATTGCCAGAAGATATGGAATTTTGGTGACTGCTTTTTGCTCAGCTGCTGATGAGAAATGCCAGCAATCTCTACCATAGAAATAACAGTCAACATGCAGTATTGACCCCCTTTGTGGTGCTGAGAGTGTTCCATTGTTCTGGCTTCAAGAGGGGAGGGGAAGCCCTAACAGTTATCCATAAGAGACAGCTTAGGTCACAGACAGTGATTCCAGAATTGATACACCTGAAAGCTTCACATTCAAGCAAATGTGTGGCAACAGAGAGCATTTCCAACATCATATCCTTTCTTTGGTTGATAGTTGAAGGCTTTAATCACTTTTTAATACTCTTAATAAACACAAATGACAACTCTATCTGGCAATTTAGAATGGTATTCCATGGTTAGAAAGATTTTGTAATTTAAACACTGCAGAAAATCTTTGGAAGGCATGATTTCAAGTCTTTTGATGAATGAATATTTTTCCTATTCTCCATCTAGCCATGAATGTAAACCTTTACATCTTTTTTTAAATATTGATAATATTCTCATGTATTTTATTTCATTTTATTTATTCATTGTAACACCAAAGTTTTTTGGGGGTATGGCTTGTTTCTAGTTGGTATAAATTGAATCAAGTGAACAGATTATATAATAGTTAGTCCCTTATGCATAAAGCTGTTTGCTCTCTATGGTCATATTTACACATTTGGGAAGTGGATAAGACTTTTCTTTCTTTACTGAACACTGCAGGATGCCAATTCTTTCTAGACTTCTTTCATAGACTTCCAAACCTAAAGGTTTTTTTGACCACATGGAAAAAAGTCTATATAAATACACTACATGTTTAGTTTCAGAGAAATCACAAGATGCAGACCACACATGTCTGTGTAACATCACAGTGTTGAAACTGTCTTCAAGCTGTACAAATTGCCTTTTTCACCTTGGTTGATGGCACTTTTCTCATCTTAAAAACACACTAGGAAATTTCTCCTAGGAAAGATAAAAAGCCCATTCTTACTTGTTTTTCACTGGCCCATTTCTGCTCTTTCTGTTAATTATAGTTGTTTATGTTTGATAACTGCCTTCAGAGACCTTTCTTGACCTATGTTTCAGCAAAGACAAAAACTTATGTTAATATTACAGAATGTACAGAATGCTTTATGGATGTTGTTGTTTGGTATCCAATTCACTCATCACTTTATCTGTTGTAGCATAGTTGAAGCTCTCATGGAATGGCAATAAAAGTGGTGCTTGGTCCATATGACAGACTTGACCTGTATCTACATGGCCTCTAATCTGGTCATAAAGGAGGTTCAAGAGCTGTCTGGAGCAGTGGATTATGCCTCCTGACCAGTGAGGTCTGCCCAACCTCTGCGTAGACATGCAGGCAGGCTGATTTTCTGAGGCCATCTCAAGCTGGTTTCAGGATTAGGCTGAACAGGAGGTGGGAGAGTGTGTTAAAAACAATGGAACATGAATCACCAAAAGACCATACCATTTAGGGTTATTAACTTTTTGATGACTAATTGCTTGCAGTAGATTATGAGAAAGTTTGATTTGGTAGTCCAACCTTAATTTGAATTGATTTTTCCTTGCCTTTAAAGAAATTCCCACTTGAAAAGGCCTCAGTCATGAGAGTGGAATGCATGTCAGTTTAGCAGAAACCAAAGGAAATAAAAAACACGTCCATCTGCTTGTTGTAGGAGTTTGGCACTGAACACAATAGTATCACTCCTGAACGGTTAGTCACTAGGGCATCCAGCTGTAAAAAAAGTTTGGATTTGGCTTCAAGTCAGGACCTACTGTTTTTCAGCAGGACTGGAAATGTATAAAGTATAAAATGTTTTTGATGGTGCCAGAAAGGGTTTAGCTTACACAGAACTCAACAGAATGAGTATGAGACCCCCCCCTCCTCACCAGGTTTTGAGAGGAAATGCCGTTTTGCAGATTAGCAGACTCAATGTGTTCAGTAGGTAAAAAATAATAATAATAATAATAATGTGCTTCAACAACCAATAGGAATACTCTTATTTCTATTTTGCAATATTCATTTAGAATGAATTGAGAATATGCTCCAATAAAGCATATTGAAAGCAATGTTCTCTCCATGAATGGAGTTGTTATCGTGAAATAGGAAAATAAAAACAAATTTTTGTTTGTACTTTATTTATGTATTTCTTCTTCTATTATGCATCCTCCTAAGAATGCATAATTGCTTTATTTTTTTAGACTAGTTTATTGGAGAGATTCGAGAGAAATCCCTATGCGTATATTTCCACAAAAGAGTACAAGCTTTATTACTCTTGAGATTCTGCTATTTTAAAATAGATAGTTATATGTCTAAAAATAAAAGTAAATCAGCTCTTGGTTCAGCCTTTTGGACTGTGTTAAGGTGAAAAATCATTAAGAAGAAATGTGCCTAAACAACTCATACATTCAAACATAAACCATTACCTTCCACTGAAATGTATCATCTATCTCTTTCCTTAGTCAGAAGCTTTCTCTTGTGTCATCTGGCCTTACACTCCTTGCTGACTGGCTTGTTCCTACTTTATAACTTGGTGAGTCCCATGCTCTGACAGCACCGTTTCTTCTCCTGTATATCAGTTTATTAATTTTGTCCCATCTAAGGCTTGCTTCTTCTATTGTTGTGTTAAGCCAGTCATGGGATATGTAGTCCATTGGTCATCTTTCTTAGACTTTCTAAATTCACTGTCAAATTTGCTAGCGGTCAGTGAAAAAAAATTGTGTCCTACTACTTTTATTTTTGCTTTTAATTACACTATTTACGTATAAATAATATAAAATCTCTCTCCCTTTTAACGAAATTTTACTTTACTTTGACCTTGCTAATGAAAAAGTACTGACTACAAAGGTAGAGATATTTTGAGGGTATTCATATAGGATCTTATTCTGCAAATATTCATTGCCTGATGGCCATCCTGTTGTCTGACCTTTAAAAAGGAATAAATTCTTTAGGAAATTATGCTTTCAAAAGGACAAGGTTTTGAGCAGGTTTATGTTCTATCATACAGCTCTGAGGCTATGACAGATAAAATAGAGCAACGTCACTGTCCCCAAAACTTGCTGGAGGGGTTTAAGTCTGTCGGAGCCCTTATCTAGCTTTTCAGATAGGCTTGGCAGCCCACAGTGAGTTTTGTGCTCTTGTAACTATATTACTTGCAACACCCATTGCGCCTATTTTAAAGTTAAGAGCAGCATATGATAGGTAATGAGAACTTCTCAGCTGCCTTAGGCTGAAAATGTGACAACAGACAGACGTCACAGATAGGATGATTCTTTTTGTATTTTGGGCTCTGTCCTATAGGATCCAAGTGCGCTAGTTCATACTCCACAAGAGGTTTTCCTACTTTGTACTCGAGGCTGGGAATTCATAATTGGAGGGACCACAGATTTTGAGACAGACCCTGAGGAAATTCACTGCTCTGCAAGAAAACCTTAGAAAAAATAGTGTCCTGAAGACTTTTTCTGTGACAGCTTCTGTATCCCAAGACTGGGACATCTGGTATCCATAGCCCATAGCATAATCAAGTCTGAACTGCCTTTTCTAGGCATATCCTTGTCTGGCTAGATCTGCTCAGAAAGTCTGAGATAAGAAAGCAGTATTTAACACCAGATATTGAGTGATAAACTCCCTTTCAGTGACTTTCTCAGCAATTCAGAGCAGTAAGTTAGGAATTAAATCTATAACTGGAACATAATGTAAAGAAATTCATTAAAAAAAAATAATGCTGTATTCATCTTTATCTTTCTTAGAAAAAAATTTTTACCCTAAACCACTGCTTAGCATTACTACTTCCTCTGTTCCCATCCTATTAACGCAATCCTAAAGTTTCTGCTGGGAGACTCAACACTGCTGGAGAGATGTAACTTATTTTTTTCAGATTTGTGCAAGCCTGGGGACTCAGTGGTTTCCCAAAAACTGAGCACACCAAACAAGCCTATCCATGCTATTTATATACATAACTTAAAAAGTTAGTAGTTTTCTAAACTCATCCTCTTTACAATGTTTAGTTAGCCATTTACATGCAATTATGATGTTGCTGAATTCTTCTGGGGTGTTCTTGATTAAAGAATAGTAAGTGTTTGTTTTTCTGGATAATTAACTGTCCTTTACTTGTCTGCTTAAACAAAACATCTTGAAGTAAGACAGTGTTCGTTAAGTGTTCAGAGTTAGTCTTAAAAATTTACACAGTACTGCAGTAGTTCAGCAGAAGATATTGAGCAACAGATTTTTAAAACTCATGAAGGAACCATATCCATATCAGCCCCAAAATTCATTTTCCCCTTACTGTTGTTCCAAATCTCTGAGGTAGAGGTAACTAAACACACAGCTCACTTAGAAGTGACATAAACCCTCTACAACAACTGTGCCGTCAAGACCGAGAGCATCTGCCACCAAAATCCCAACCCTGGATATGGGGGAGAGCAGATTTCAGTCTGCTCAGGGAACTAGTTAGTAAGATCCCCTAGGAAACTGCTTTTGAAAACATTACAGACCATCAGTGCTGGTCACTTTTTAAGTACCACCTCCTAAGAGCACTGGAACAGGCAATTCTGATATTCTAGAAGTTAAGCAAGCAGGGCAAAAGGCTGGCTTGGCTGAACAGGGATCTTCTTGTGCTTAGGTGGAAAACACATACGGTCAGGAGAAGTAAGGTAATGTGCTTGGTGATTGCCCTGCTCTCTAATTTGTCTATATCTCTCTGCCCCACTTACTTGACTACTGACATGTAACAATTGTCTGTTTTGCTGCTTTTAGGAGGAGGTACTTGAAAAGTGACAAAAACTGCCTTTGAAAGCATGGAAATCCATTAGTTTCCTAGAGGACCTTATTAACTAATTCCATGAGCAGCCTGAAACCTGCTCTCTCCATATCCAGGGTTGAGGTGGCAGTTTTCCTCCTATCACCAAAGATTTGAAATTCATAGACACTGTAGCCAAGACAGCCAGCAACTGCCATCTTTCCCACGAAACCACTTAGGAGGGCACCTTTCCTCACTGACAGACAAATCATATACTCTAATGCATCCAAACAATTGCATAAGTACTTCCTTAACATGTTCAGTACTCTAAGAGGAAGAATCCTACTATCCCACTATTTATGGGATAGATGATTAATTAACTTCAGCTGTTGAACCGGGTGCCTTCTATCAGTTCTCTCAGCAACCTGTTTGTCACAGTTGTGTATTTGTTAATTGGTCTTAATTAGAGGCTCTTTTATATGGCCTGTCGCTCTTTTTTTTTTTTTTTTTTTTTCTTTTTCCTTTCTTTTTCCTTTCCTCCTAGTAAGATTTTGTGTGTAAAGCTAGAGTGAAGTTGAAAGTTGGCTTGTCAAGTTGGCTTGTTGTGTTGTTTCTATCTTTTTTGTTGAGCTGTTTTCATTTGATGTTTTCTATTAAAAAAACAGAGAATTTTTTTTCAGAATGTACATCAAGTCAGTAAAGGGAGAGATGGTACTGCAATCTGCTATGGCTTTCAGGGTTTTCTTGTAGCTGTTCTCATTAGAGCATATTTTTAGTAGTGGGATGAGACAAGCAGGTAATCATAAAATGTTTCTTTTCCTTAATGGCTTTTATTGTGATAATGGTATTTTTTTGTTAATTGAGGTACTATGTGCATGTTCATAAGCTGATCTTATTCATGGTTACTTGTAGATAATTTTTAAGTCACTAAAAAGGGAAATATGTATTCTTCTAAGGTGTGATTCTGTGAAAAATTCATTTTACTCTTAGATGCTGTTATATTTTTAGTAAAATGTCTGTGTTTCAAGCAATTCTTTTCAGCTCACTTCCCTGTCTGCAGTTTCATTTTGTTGGCAAATATATTGGAATTTCTTTTTTTCTCATTTCTCATTTCAAACTGGAGTGAGAAGAAAGTTAACATTTGCTGATACAATAATAATAAAGAAACAATATTGTAGTACTACTGAAAAAATCAGGAAAACAAACTTTTACTTTATTAAAACAAGCTGTTATCTTTTTCTTTAGGAATCTTTTAAATGTTCTCAGAACTAATGTTATCTTGGTTTGTTGCTGCGAAATTTCACTTCTCCCGGTCCTGTTCCACATCATGCTAGCTAGGCTGTGGAAACCACGCTGTGTAGGACTGTGTCCTGTAGCTTGTTTTTCTTGGGCATTAACAGTGTAATAACAGAATTTTCTCTCTACCTGCTCCTAAGTTATATTTCCTATCCTATTTCTCTAAATATTATCTATTCTTGTTATAGCTAAATAATTCTCCTATTACATAATTTAACAATATTCTTTACATAATACATTGTTTTTCTTTCCTCCTGCTTTATCATTTCCAAAACCACTTCACAGTGATTTTTCCCTTAGGTAATTTTGTATATGTAAATCATTTCCTACATACAGATGCATCAACACAATTATTCACACATTTAACACACGTTTAACACAATTATTCTCACATTTTTCTCATACAGCAAGACAGAAGTTCAGATTTAATTTATTGCATCTGTAAAACATCTGTAAAATTCATATATGGCCTTAATCATCCCTGCAATCAAGTGTATCACTATTTTCTTCAGTTGACATGTAAGACCTACTCTAGCAAATAAAGAAAAAAACCTTTGTTTCTGTACTAGTTCTGTATTAGCCTTCTCTGAAATGTCAAGAGAGGTCCTGATACCTGTGCCATTTTGAATAATAATTTTGATTGTTATGCTTCTTAAATTCTATATTCAAAAACTCTCTCCCAAACCTTTAATAAGTTGTTTTACTTGCAAAGCTTTTTTTGCTTAATAGAATAATGTAAACCTATAATAAAAACCTAAAACCTATAAAAATAAAAGCTATCATTTTCCAGCATATAGTTAGTCTGCTTAGTCTGGAAGCACTAAAAGATATATAGTCACAGCACTGAACAAAGCAAAAAAATACCCAGCAATTTTTGTAAGCAGAATAAACAATATACTTATGTGTAGGTGCACAAAACGATGTACAACTATTTACTTTACAAGTTGTATATGTGCTCAGGATATATACTTTCTGATCTCAAACCATCCTGGAGGCTACAGTGCTAATGCTAAACAATGTTTAGATTACCATAATGCTAAACTCATCAGTAGAATAAAAGAAGAAAAAGGTATATATTTACATTTCTGAAACTTATGTAAGTAGTTGTGAAATGAACAATTGTGTTAAATCTTATTAATCATGAATTAAAAATTAAGATACAAAAGTTTTTAATTCTTAAAGATTAAAAAAAAAAAGAAATTGAAACAAGATCTGCTATGTCAATGTAAATAGTAAGAAACTTGCATATGGTTAAAATCACAATTTCCAATACATATATTAAAAAACTAACTGTTCATTTCATATCAGATGAGAAATTATCTTTGCTTCACTTGATTTTTACTACTGGAAACCACTGTGGTTAGTCATAGCACTTACGGAGCTATGAAAAGGACAGAAGAATGTTATGCATATTAAAGGATAAGAGTGATTATTACTAGGTATTGTTTCTGCAGGTTTTTTTTTTACATCACGTACTCTACTATGTC
Source organism: Numida meleagris (assembly GCF_002078875.1). NCBI lineage: Eukaryota > Metazoa > Chordata > Aves > Galliformes > Numididae > Numida > Numida meleagris. The sequence goes on from NC_034409.1 coordinate 123,593,703, forward strand.
AATAAAATGAGGATTCCATGGCCTGCTTTTAAATAAATATTTGGAAATCATGATGCTATATATAAAATGTCCATTAGTTTATTCATTCAGTTTCTCAGTGTTAAAGTTTTGCAGCACATGGCATCTCGATGTTGGATTCCTCAAATGCATAAAATGCAAGTGCTATTGCCTACAGTAGAATACATTCTTATATGGAATGATGAGGAGTCAAAATACAAAATATGCCCATAGCTGTACACCTATGCTTATTTTAGCTTTGCCCCAACATGCATTTATAATTTATGCTGTTTGCTTGCATTGTGAGTTGCGCAAACCATCTCTGGAGTGCTTAAACAGGATGTACATTTTCATATCTACTGCTAGGAAGCCAAGAGGTAGGGAAGTGTGATTTAACCCCAACAACAGGGCTTTCTGGGAGCAAAATGAAAGCATACAATAATAGCAGAGTGACCTGTGCTGAAGTAAATGACCGTTAAGAACTGAAATAGCTTCCAGGATTGAGTACACAACTTTCGTAACAGGCTACTAACCATCTCAATATACCGAGGCCTGGATACTTTGCTGAATAACATAATAAGTCCTTGAACCTATTAACTTCCTTTTCTGCCCATTAAACTCTTTCTTAGTGCCTTATCTGTTTGAGCCTGGTCTGTAATATTTTTTTCAGCGGTTTCTCACCCTCTTTTTTTTTTTTTTTTGTCTTCTCTACTTAGATCATGTAAATTGATTCCACCAGTAAAATTTAAATTTAATGCATTTTCCTGCTTCTTGTTTTTTTTTTCTCCCAGAATCCTATTATGAATGATAACTGTTTGATTTACAGCAGTTGTCATTTGACTGTCATTTCCTTTTTCTTCATACCATGAATATTTATATGAGTAAATTGTTAAGATAGCTTTAGCAAGTTCTTAAGATCATGCACATCACAGAGATCCAGTTAAACCCTGAAAATCTCAAAGCTTATTTAAAAGCTCACCCAAAATATTTGACTAATATTTGGTGAAAGATAAGGTATATAAATTCATGCATGTGTTTTCAGAAATATAAGACATTTAGTCATTTCAATATCTATAAAAACACTAGAAGAGGGAAAAATGAATCCAACATTACTCTTTTTGGCTTTGGTGAGTGAAATAGACTTCTGCTTTTTTTTACTGATACTGACCAAAGATCTATTTAAGCTGGAAGAACGTTGAGGAAAGCTTAGAGTGTTTTAGATGGGTTTCAGGTTCTGTTCTGATTTAATCTCAACTTCTTTCTTACTTGTAAAATCCAAAGACTCCAAGGAAAACCAGGCATCCTGTAGAGAGGGAAACTCACTGAATCCCTTCAAAGCTCATAACAGTTACTGTTTCTCAATTCTTTATTACTTGTCCTTTAACACACTTCTTTGAAAATAATTGATGAAATGTTGTTATTGGACCACAGCTTAGTAGTTACAGTGCTGGTTTCCTGTAATAAGAAAAAAAGAACATTGCTTTTTATAAGACTACTACACAATATTACTTCATACAATATTTAGCAAAGATTTCCTCTTCAGGGTGTTCTGTTAAATTTTCATGAGATGACAAATCTTAGTCTTCCTAAAGAAAATACAAACTTTTCATTGTTTGCTTTGGTGTTACAGCCATGAGGAATCAATATCATTACTGGGAATATTGTATTAGATAGAAGATAGTGCTTGACTCTTTTGGACAATTTGAAGTACAAATTTCAACAGAATAATGCAACAAGAACCAAATTTCTAAGAATGATCATCATTCTAAATTTAATTGAATTTTTTATCAAAAACAACTGTCTCTATGGCTGTGAAGTTGGAGCTGGGTTAGGTCTCACCACAAGATGAATGCACATAAATGATTTCACATTCCCTCTCCTAATCATCTTAATGACCTATATTTCTGAAGCACAAACTCTTCAGGTTGATGAACTCTACAAATAAGAAAAAATATTACTGTATGGGCTTTTACTCATTTGGATTAACATTTTCTTATTGCAATAGCCTAAAACAGCTGACTAATCAATAACAACATGAATTGCTTCCTTAATGTACTGTTGCACCTAAGTACAATCCAGACTTTCTGGCTACTGATCTGTAAAGCCCTTTTAGATTGTCTGAAAAATGACAGAGGATTTGTGACTGATAACTGACTGCTGTGGATTGTTTTCTTAGTATATAATGTGTCCAGATTCAAATTTTGCTGTTGAGAGGTCCATTATATCTCACTACACTGATTCTTTGTTGCTTAAAAAAGTTACAGAACAAGTAGACATCATTTTGGTAGGGAAACATTGCATGTATGTGATCACTTATATTTCCATGTTAACATACTTCCTCTGAGTTTCTTAATTACTGAGTTTAGTTATTCTAAGTACTTAATTTACCTTTAGCTTATTTGTCTTAATCAGAAGAGTACTGCAAGATAAGTTAGGAGAGGAAAGTTACCTCTTTTTCATTTCCTGATTGGATCTTTGAAGTAAGTATTTTTTGGGATGAAAGGATATCTCCCCTACTATATCTACAGATATCTCAGATCACGTTACTCTGTGTTATTTGAAATGCATAGAGATTCAAAAGATTCAAAAATATTACTCTTATATGAGTGCTCCTAATTGCTGTAGCTTCTAAATCAGACCTAACACACACTGTATTTGCTCTCATACTTGTTGCTTTGGAAGGGTATAAGAAAAATAATTAAAACTATTCTGTGAGCAGTGAAGTGGCTATATAACTTCTGAAAGTGCTCAGAAGATCTCAAGAAGCATGGAGCAAAGCTTGTCTTTCAAAACAATTAAGTTTCATGATTCTTGTTTTATAGTGACAATCTGTTTAATGAAAGATTACAAGGATGTTGACTGATGTGTCAGTGTGAAGGCTGACTGGAACAGGTATACCTAAGTTACAGTAAGTTAGGTACTATATCAGCTACTCAAGTGAACAACACACTCATCTGAGGGCAATACGGCCTGAGGAGATATAGCATAACTCCTGTCTAAAAAGGGCTTGCTAGGACCTTGGATGTACTTAAAGAACAAAACAGCACTAGCCAACAAACACACAGAAAGTACGGAAATATTCTTTATTTATTTATACTCAATCAAGTGAAAAATGCGAAGAAGTGAATGTATTATGTATCTTCTATGGGATGGGTGGCATTAGCAATAATAAAATATGGCTGTTCTATCAGACATAAGAAAACTTTTTGGTGGGTGAGGATAATACCCAAAATACAATTGACAGATGTTTTTTTCTCCGTTGTTTTTGGTTGGTTGGTTGGTTTGGGTCCTTTTTCTCATCTAGTAGCACGGCACTTTTTAAGATAAATAGTAGCGTTCTGAAGAAAGAACCACCAGTGGAGTTACACTGGTTATTTATCTTAACGTTAAATATCGTCCCAGTACAATTACTTCAGCAATGCTTTCCCAATAGATTTAATCTTTCCTTAAAAAGCAGAACATATGTTAATTCATTAATTAAATATGCAATTAACAAAGGGATTTTCTGTTTTTCTTGGCACTTTGAAAGAAAAAAACCAGAGGTATTTACCTCAATATTTGGATAATTATTTCTATTTTTCTTAATTTTTTCATGGACACACAGATTTAAATATCATTTCTATTGGTGTTCATATATCTTTTATCTATATTTAAATGGAAGTTCAAACAGTCTACTAAAATAAAGTACAAAAAAAGCTAGTCAGTATTCAAATCATTTGAAAAAAGGAACTTTCCAGAGGTATCCGAGCATTGAAGTATGCAATTAAGATTCTTTCAGGATCTCTCCCTGCTTTACAGTCACCTCCCTTCTCTGAAGTTGGGAAAGATTTTTTGATGGGACGACATGTCATTGCCATTGCTGATGGGGTGATGTAGTAGATAGATGATTTATATTGCAGAATAAGTAGATACACATTTTCTCTTTGAATCTAGATACTAATCAGTTTTCATTGACAGATATGTAAAATCTCTGGGCTCCTGAAAGCTCACTTCAAAGAGGGCAAGTGATACTTCTGGTCTTAAAGCTACATTAAGAATTTTTTTTTCAGGCAACATTATTGAAAATAGGAAACAGCAATTTTAGTAGTTAGTGAAAGATGCTCAGGCAACATGAATATTTAGATTCAAAGCGAGGGAAAAAAATCCACTGTTTTCCTTTCCTTCTATTGTTGAAGAGTGACATGGTCTCAATTATGCTTTATTTACAAAACTCCATTTCCAGAGATCAAAACTACACTCTAAGAGAAATATGGCTTCAATTTTTCCCTTGGATGGAATGATTTTATCAACATAGAATTTCTTGTAAAATATATGCTAGTGAGAATATAAAAAATAAAGTTCAATGTTATTCTAAGTACTCAATCTGATTGATATATTACCCAGCAGAGTGATTTAACTACTTCATTGCTGTGACCTAATTCTTCTTGATGGTAGAAATCTTAGCTTTTTTGGAAAGTTAAGTGGGAAAGTACAGAGGGAAGGAGCTGGCAGTCTGTACTGAAAACCAAGGAAAAAATTTTCTGTCCCCGCCAGAACAATTGCCAGTTGGACATTTGACAGAGAAACAGTGAATAATTCTTCAGTTTTCTATGTATTGAAGTATGTTGTTTCATTTTGTTCCTGCAGTATTTGACTATTGAGTACCTCTTTATCAATATGAAACTTTTTATAACTAATTTTCTTTGAGATTTATGTTGCAAATTAATTAAACTTATTCATTACCCACTTCAGGAATTGAATTCAGTCTCCAGATTTGCTTTAATAGATCCTTATGGGACTTTTAGGAATCCTTAGATAAAATAAATTGTCCCAGCTCTATTAGCTTAAATGATACTACGATAATTTACAGATATAAATCTGTATCCCAACAAGTGTTAGCATTGGATGTGAAGACAAAAGCTAAGAAAATAAGAAAATAAAGAAAATCTAAGAAAATAGCTGTCACAACTAGATCTGAAGAACAAAGGTAACTGGCATCTACAGCTATTTAAGTTTACTCTTTTCAGATGTATTTGTGGATGTGAGGGGAACAGATTTTGGGAACATGCTTACACATCATAAAACCTGGGCGAGTAAACAGGTTAAAGCAATCTATTGATTACTAGGATTCTCACATGTCACTTTCTTGTCTTCTGTGTATTTTCTACTAAACAACAACATATTTAGCTGATAATGTCTGTGTTTCTTGACAAAATACTTTAATTTCTGTTGCTTTGTTGTTTCTAATTTACTTAAAATAGAAGTAATTTGAAATGCAAATATGTGAGCTGTTTCTAGTGTATGGAAAACTAGACCAAGTGAGATGAAAGTGATCAAGTATGCAAATATATTCCAGTTTTGAATAAAGCAGAGTTGGATTTTACGTCATGTAAGTTAAATATTACTGTTCCATCAAAAGCAGTTTCTAAGATTTTCTTTCCATACTTATCTTTCATCACACCAAGCCACAGTATTCCCAGCAAGCTAGACAGAGAATTAAATGAGAGTTTTGAATACATGAATAAATAAGGACTGGTTTTCTTAGCAATGAAAACATAATTTGTTAGATTATGTATGTGTAATCTGAGCAGCGAAAAATAATATAGTAACTTTTTTTTTGCTATCAGAGTTGATGGGAAATAGGACATTTGTTAACGTGTTACAAACTTGTAACAAAAATCACAGCATAAAATAATGGCATTAATATCAGTTGTATCTGCTTTACGATTTTACTCTCTTCATTGCCATAGTTTCTGGTGTATTTACAGGAAAGTAGAAGGAACACTGGTAAAGGGCATCTGCCTCATGCTTGATTCTGACCTCATGAGCTGTGGGAAGGTAGTGTGAGGTATGATGAGGCAGGATGGTATGAAGAGGCATGTGTTTCAGAGGAGTGATAAAAAGATGGATATATCATGGTGGGAAAGGATGAAAGAGTTGCATTTTGTGATGGATGGGGAGGAAGAATTTTTAGCTGTATTTTAGAATAAAGAACCATTTCCCAGTGAGGTTTTCACATGCACTGCAAATTGATACAAAAAGTTCTTAATCAAAACTCTTTGCTAAGGCAGTGCTGAAGGCTGTCTTACACTTAGCATTTCAGTGGCAATTCTTTTTGATGATGAAAATGGAAAATAATCATAAATAACAGTAACAAATTTAGAAGCATACAAAAATAATTGGTTTCAGAATACTTTTTTTACCATTTCTGCTTTCTTTGGAAGAAAGAAAATATGAAAAAAAAATCAATATTAAAGCGGAGACACATGCTGGTTTTGAACATCAGGTTGATGTTACTTAATAGGTGACCTAACCAAGAACAGTAACAGAGTTTGCTGTTAAGTAAAGAATGCTGGAGGCTGATCCTCAGCCCTAACGTTCAATAGCACAAATTATTTTACCTTACACTCTTCAGTTCTTCCTCCCTAATGCAGACAAGGTTGGCTTTTGTTGATTTTCTTTCTTGTACCCTGTATAATGCTGTGTACGCCTAAGGTGCTTTTACTTTCTCGGTGCCTATTGCAGTGATAACATCTGAAATAAAGTGAGCCTTTTTGTACTGTGAAACACTGCATGCATCACAAAACTGGCGTGCAGCAAAATGTTGTTTGAAAGGCAAAGCTTTTCTGAAGTAGTTTTATAGAAGTTTTGAGGGTGAAATTGCTACATCTGAAGCACAGTTCTTGGGGGAAAAAAATGGAACACTGCAGGAGCAGTTCCAAAATGGGATAGTATGTTAAATGAAGCTTAACAGGTAGCTCTTAGACTTTCTTTTACATTAGTAGTGCAGACATACCCAGTGAAACAATTTGAGTAAAACTCTGATTGGAATTCATTTCACCTAACCAAGTATGAAACAGTTCCTTAGACCTCTGGTATCAATGGGTAAACACCTCTCGGAGGATAACATTTTAGTTATCCTAATATGCACAGCTAAAAAAAAGTCAGATAAATTATGTATTATAAATAAAGCTTTTTTTTTAAGTAGGCTTTCAATTCAGCTAGATTTAAAGCTTGAGTCTAGGCAATCATATACAAGATGCCTAAAACATGATTGGATGTACCCTGTTGCAGAAGAATTCTATAGAATCTGTTTACACTACAGTGTGGATTATTTTTCTCCTTATTAATATGAATTATTACCACCTCAATAGTAGTCAGCAGTCTAATTATTAAAGCAAATAGTAATTATTATTTTCACAATACATCATCAATACTTCAAAGAACAAAATATGAACATGTTTTTTTGCTGTAGCCCATTGACTTTTCAATAGATAAGTCTCTCTGTTTTCTTACTAGAGAATATGCTTCAGCATAATGTAAAGATAAATTATCCCTGAAAACAAAAAATAAAAAGGGAGCAGAAATACTATACATTTCAACATTTTTTGAATCAAAGACATCTGTTGGTCAGCACCACAGGTAAAATTTGATTGCATACTTGTGTGATTTCTGTCCACAGAGAATATGAGAACAAACAATGTCAGAAAATCTAAATTTCAAGAAAGAACAGTTACATTGTACTAATAAATCCACAATGATGCAGGCTAGATCATTTCAGGACCATAATTTTTGCCTTTTATCTCTGATAATTCCGTTATGATATGAAAGGCCTATCTTGCTTTACTGTTATACTACTGCTGCCCTTAAATTTTGTATTCTGATCTAAGAGTCATTTATTGCTTGTGATATACAGATACAATCTGGTTGGAGTTAATTCATAGTTAACTTCATTTGAAGACAAATTTTAATCCTTTATTGGCATTTTTAATATCACATTGACAATAGTTTACTTGTCTGGTTTTCAGTGTGTGTATCATGACCAGACAATTGATCTGTTATTAAGGAAATAATTTTCATGATCATTTGTGTTTAAGTAAAGAAATTTTCCATAGTAATTCTCAAGTCTTGGGACATTTTGGGTATTCGTGGTTATAGTAAACATTAGAACAAAAAAATGACATTTATCTTGTTTTGAGCTGTAAGACACTGGATACTTACAGCATAGTTTAGGGGATTCTTTTTCCTTTTGTAAAAGCACGTTCATTAACAGATGCTCACTAAAAACATGTATTTCTGAATGGCTCTCAAAAGTATTTCCTATAAAAATATGAGATTAAACAGAAAGTAAAATCAAAACAAACTCCCCCACATAAATTCCACAAAGTTTGGAAAAGTCCCTTTCTGCTTTCCTCCTCCCACATAAAGTATGAGATGGGAAAAAAAATCTTCAGCTATTTATGTTGTCTCTGTTCATAATTCCTTACAGATCCCTCATTGTCACTCACAGTAGTATTCAGCTTCAAGAATTATATATTTTTACTGTTAATCAATGCTATATTAGCTAAATATTACTATGCTTTATATGTATTTTGAAGTCATACAGTTAATACAACTACTGATTTAGGAATGGCTTTGTCTTTCACAGTACCCATTCAACCGGAAAAGAGGAATGCCCCCGTAGTTTTAATTAAATTCTTTTCAGAGATATTTCTTTCAGAGATAATTTAAATTGCATTAATAACTGCAGTGATTTTAAGTAGTTTGTCATTAAAATAACTCTGATGTCATAATATTACATGTCATTACATATATATTAGACAAGTTTTATTCATTGAAATTAGTAATGACATGTTTACAGCATCATTGACATTAAGATAAAAAATGTTATAAAATGTCAAATAACAGAAGAAAATGAAAAAAATTACAAAGTAAGTGTTTTTTTTTCTTTTCTTTTTCATGAGAAAAACTTGCTAGAATGCTTAGTAAGACTTTGACAGACAAAACAGCTGCAAAGCTCAACTAACAAGAAAGAAAACTGGATTCTTCAGGTGTCAAGTCTGTGACTCTGTGGTAACTTGTTGAGCAGTGAGAAATATTTAGCATTAGACAGATGAACTGATAACAAAATTTCAAGACCTAAGATTTCTTATTCATACAGAGGAAATGCCTAGCTTACATAAATGAGCATCCCTCCTCTTTCAGTAAAACTGGAGTCCTCACCATCACAATTTGGAATCGTCATTCTCCAGGTACAGTAATGATAATACCATGTTAACTGTGTCTGTATGTATATGTCTGTTCACCTTTGCTCATCAAACCACTTACCAGGTGCACAGCAGATGTACCCACCATCTAAAAGAGAGGCAATTACTGATACCTTACATGCATGCAGAGTCCTCACTGCAGAGAGAGACCAGAGAACCACACTCACCTTCAAGAGCTCTGTTCCCCCTTAGTAGCTACCTACATGTTCTGCTGATCTTCAGCCTTCAAGCATAATCCTAAAAACTCCCAGAATTTTTTCCATAGTCATATAGTGGAAGTTTTGCTGAAAAATTTAAAGTGATTCTTTTACAAATTACAAAGTGATTTTTTGCAATTTTTGGCTTAACTTTATCTCACTCATGTCCTGAAATCAGTTCTCAGCGATGGTTTGAATTTGAAGTGCAAAGCTTTTTCCTTACTCTAGTATTTAACTGTTATCCCATCTCACATAGACTCCAGTTTTATCCTCCCTCATATGCTTTACTCTCAGCCACTGACAGCTCAGCTGAAAATCTTTACAGTACATTTGAGCAAACCATCAGTGAATGTCATCTAAAGCTTTCCTATGTACACAAGTGCTTTGGGAGGGAAAACACTACAGAAAGAGAGATTCCTGCAGCAGGTGGTCCCAGCAGAGGTACTTCTGAATGCATTATTCCTGATTCATTAAATTTCTATGAGCATATGCTGTGTAGAAACTGAATTGAATTAAATATTTGACCAAATAAGTCATTTGAATATTCCACTGTTCAGGATTCAACATTCTCTTCCTGCTGCATCCCCTCACAGATGCTTCTAAATTTTGTGCTGATAGTGTTTCTTTTTAGGTAGCTTTATATTAACAAATTCTAGAGATCTCTATATCTATACAAAACTATACAGTAAAGGGGGGTGACTGTGTTCATGCTATGGTGGAATGTGGACCTGTCTCTCACACTGCTCACGTTGAACTGCTATGTTAAGACCATGGGTGTCCAACTCTTGGTTGGACTGGGCCACACTGGGTTGGAATTGTCTTGGGCTGTATATAAAATATATAATATAATTGATGTATTTAAGTATCAAAACTTTCTGTATTTTTTATTAAAACATAAAAAAGCAACAAAAACATAGTGGGATATTTGACCTTGTTTTTGTGAAACTAATCCATCAGTCTTGTTGAGTGGAAGTTGCAATTCTTAGCAAGTTCTCAAGGTGATTGTCAGATTAATGGTGCAACTTTACTCTTTGTCTTCATTTTTGAAAATATTTGTTCATGAATGTACATGCTGCCAAAAAGTGATGACATGAATAAAGAGTGATCGTAAAGAGAGGGATATTTTTATCTGGTAAAATAGGACTCATAAAAGTCTGGTAAAGAGACATGATTGAATATGAATTTAAGTTGAATGTCTGATTGCAACTCTATACATTCGCAGGTAAGGCATTTATGTTAACTGAAAAGAGTCGCAAATATAGCAAACATTGATGATTTTTTTGGCAATCTTGAAAATTATTCTCAAATTCCATTATCAAAACAGAAAGCAAGGTTGCATTTATTTCTCTGTTCACAGGACTGTGTTTAAAATTATGCATAAAATTATTTGTCATAACTTCAGCCTGCCATAATTTAATTTTCATTTTGAAGGCTATTATGGTTTGAAACATAACTGATTTTCACCTTTTTTTTTAATCATCATATTCTTTCACAAATTTTCCTTTTGATTCTGTAAAGGACTTGATATCATTTTGCAAATAATAAAATCTTTTAAGCATTTTACCTTGACTTAGCCACCTTACTTCAGAAAAGTAAATTATGTCCCCATAATCAACAACCATACTTTTTTAAGTAACTACTGCAATTATGAATGATCCAGTCCCTTGAACTTCATGAAATTAGCAGCTTTGATGACAATTTGCATTACATTATCCATTTTTAAAGCTTTCACACACAAATTTTCTTGATGTATGTTGCAGTGATATTTCATCAAATGTGAGTTGCTGGCAGTAATTGCATTATCTTCTATTAATTTTATAAGTCTCTTTTACCACTCATTGCCAGGACTCCATCTGTATCTATACCAAATAGGTTGACAAAGGTTAAAGAAAATCACTTTAATATAATTTTTACTTCTTGATACTAATCAAGGGAATTAGTTGTGTCTTTCAGTGGCATCAAAGAAGCATTTTCTTCGGTGGCATTAATTTTGTTATCAATACTGCTAATAAAAATGGCAAGTTGAGCCCTATTTGTAGCGTCAGTACTTTCATCTGTCTCCAAAGCATAAAGTTTGAAATTAGCACAGCTTCACTCTCCAAATTTTTTTGGATTCGTTCTTCTATTTCATCAATTTGCCTGGATACAATCTGCTGAGAGACAAACTGATCTCAGAAAAATCCATTTATTATCAGAGCAAATTGTATCTGCCATGCTTCCCACATATTGCTTAGTAAACTCACCACCATCAGGAAACAGTTTTGATTCTTTTACAATCACATTTGGTATGATATAACTACCATTTAATATTAGAGTCTGTTTGAGTTGTAATCTTTTTTAAAGATTTTGTTGAGATGACATTCAGTTCCATTATTTTGTCCATATAAAACGTTCCTTGAAACACCTAAAATTTGGCAGCATGTTTTTGCATGTAATGTCTTTTCAAATTTTAATCTTTGAAAACTGATACAACTTCTTTACAAATTAAGCATAGTGCCATGTAATTTATCTAGGCAAAAGAGTACTTATCATCTGACCATTTTTTGTAGAACACTCTTCCTTCACACACAACTTATGTTAATTTGGGGTTCTGTTTTCTTTTGAGATGAAATGAGATAGGTTGAAATATTATTGTTAAACACTGTTTTATTCACCAAAGGGCACAAGTTCACGTAGTGTGTAATATACACAGATTTTGATTTGACTGAGTGTAAGTAGCAGGCATGAGAGGTGGAGTCAGCACTGCACCATGCCCTCTCACCCACAGTGTTCTGTTCTTGCCTATGCAATCCACCCTTAATCTGTGCACAATCAACTCATGAAAAATATCTCTGAATATCATGTACTAATGTTAAAAAATTATGATTTTGTGCTGCCACATAACTAGCTGTCAAGGGCTGCATGTGGCCTGTAGGCCTTGGGTTGGACAAGTCTGGTTTAGATGACCTTCAGTTCTGCACTATTTTTTATTTATTCTGTTTAATACTTGTTTTTTATTCTTAAAGGAGACATTTAGGATTTTTGGTGGAACAGGAGGTAAAATTCGTAATAGAGCTTTGATGATTTTCAGGTATGAGAGATGAATTGTTTTCTACATCTGTAACTGGTGTTTATTTACTCTTGCTTGTAAAATAAGCAAATGGTAATTAGGTTATTTCTTAAGAACTATATGCCTTAAATTTGTGGAATATCAATAAGCTGTACAAAACTGTTTGTTTTCTTGCTATATTTCAATTCCTGTAGAAAAAATATTTCCTGACAGGAATAAAAGGGATCTTGCAGCAAGCTGTCAGTCAAAAGGTTTGTAATATATGCCCTTAAGTATAGAATGTGTGCACATATATGTTCCATTATGATCTTTGTTGACTATTCAATGCAGAAAGTCTTTCTGTCTCAAATAATCAATATTTGGCTAGTTTAGAAGAAACTATTTTCAGATTACCTGCTAATGCTAGTTATCACCAGGTCCACTGGATATTTGAATGTCCAGAGTGCTCTTAGTCCTCACTATGGACAATTATGAAAGTACAGAATACCTTCTTCCTTATTAAAGAGGAGAAAGCACGATGAATAATTTTATTTCAGTGCTTCCTTTAAAACTTAAGTATTAATGAGAGGTTTATTTTTAAAATGTCTAGCTCTTGCTTGGCAAAAAAACTACCGCATTATCTCATCAAAGAAATATGTATCTGTATTGTCAAGTATGTGCACATTCTGAGCATTAGAATGTCTTGTCTACCAAATGAGATTAATTAAAGAAACAAACCCCTTAAACATAATGATTTTTTGGCTGATTTTTTTTTCAGCCGTTCAAATTCCAGTCTGTACTGCTGTAATTCCTTAGATTTTGTGCCTGTACACACACTGTCCTTGCAATTTTTCAGTGACTATAGAGACCAGCAGTGGTGATGTTTAATTCTTGTATTGATCTTGGAAAATGTAATTTCATTTAGTGTTCTAGGGGTACTCAGATGCTTCCATTAATTTCTGAACTTTTTGCAGAATACTGGAGTCACTAAGTTTCACCATGTAACTAGTTCTTCAAAAAATCATGTTCCACGGGAATCAGGTGTACTTTAGAATAGCTTTCAAAGGAGAAATCGTTAAACATGTGAGATAGGGTTACCTGATGAACAAATCCTAGGTTCTGAAGCATTACGTGTGAAAAAATAATAGAATATTTTCAGACTGTCTAGACTCAGAAAGAAATTAAATTTCATTGTTTTGATTCACCACTTCTGTAGCCACAGCTGGGAGTGCTCAGGAAAAAAAAAATAAGAAAAGAAAAGAAGGGAAGAGCAAAGAGAGAAGAAATAAAGATTTCATTTTAAAAAAGGGAGAAACTGTGAAAGTAGAAAATAACAGAAAAACACAAAAGGTACACTGATTCATTTTTAGATCAGTACAGAAGAATTATGATTTTTTTTAATGAAGACATTCTGATTGAAGTGTGGAATGAAAGTATAGACAAATTATGTGGTGAGTTAGGAGCATGATAATTGGGTGCCATGATCCACCCTGCACACAAATTCATATTTAAGTCTGATATTAACTGTCGACAGTATGGCAGAGTCACTGCACAAATACTTCAAGCTTCAGAGTATGTAACAAAGGCAGTCTTTTCTACAAAAATCCAAGATGTCAAAGATAGAAGTATACAGAAACATGAATAGAAAAATGCAATTTTCAAATTATTGGTATAGGAAGTTTGTTAAAGTTTGCTTGCCCTATCTTCAAGTATGAATTGTAGGCTACTTATTCAGATTTGTTCTGTTAATTGCCTCCAGGATTTTCCCCCACAGAATATTTACAGTTAGAGCAATATATTTATGCTATCAATTGTATCAGTCAGGCATAAGTACTGTAATTTTACGTCACTTGTAACACATTAAAAAAATAATACTAGTTTAATAAACAGATGTTTTGCAAAAATGAGGAGGTAAGCAAACCAATAAACACAGGATAACACTTTAAAACATTAATCTTCATAGTACTCTTTGAGAACAAAAAATACTAATGCCCAGACTTCGGGGGAGTATATTAAAAAAATGCCCAGCAATTAAGTTACTTTCTCAGGGGAGAGGCTGAAGTACAATACATAAATTTCAAGAAATTTAGATTTCCAATTAAGTTTTCCAGTTCAAACATGAAATATATGTGATGTCTTGTACTTCGTAGAAAATAATATGAAACGATATTGTATATTTATTATGGAAGACATTTTAAAGTTTGATACTCTTTTTCAAGCAAAATGGCAGAATATTTTATGCTTCAATAGCTATTTTAATATATTCTACGAACAGAAGGTTTAGTTTTCAAAGGTGAAAATAAACTAACTGTAGTCCAAACAGCCCAGGGGATGATATAGGTTCACAGAAAAATAAACTGGTATTTAGCAGCCTTGTCTGATCTCGTGTGAAAGGGCTGCACTTTTTGGATATATATGGGCAAGATGCCGTCTCATAATTATGCATGAGAAATCCACATATTTCAGTTTAATCCATGCAGCAATAATATCTCCTATTACAGTGTTTCAATTTTTCACTGTGTTACAATGTTCATTTCTGGAGGTTAAAAAAATAAAAACAAAGAAATTATTGCTTTTATATCACTGACAAAGTAATTATATATGCTTATCTGTAGCAGTTGTAAGTCACGATGGTTCTCCAAGTCAAGGGTAAAAGAGGTAAATAAGATTTTAAACAATGAAATACATAAAACAGAAACCTAAACTGTTATCTTGTATCAAGCTAAAGTTATATACAAGTTGAACAGCATTTGAAAAAAAAATGTCTTTCAGTGAGGAAATAAATGTGTTTTCCACTTTAGAACTCTTTAGTGCTCGCAGATGGTAACATAAAAAATGGAAATCTAATCACGTTCTGGCTTGAGCTCTTCTGGGGCATATTTCATTGTGGGAAGATAAACTGTTTATAGCCACTAGTGTTTATATTGGTGTATGTAATGGAGATACACTCATAACTGAGTCAAAGCTTCCAGGAGATAGGAAGTTGTCCTCAACATGTAATAAAAGTGACTCATATGACAAAGATGTGGGATGAGATTCTATTAGCAAAGCATCAGACATGAGTAAGGGTGTCAGAAAGAGACTGTGAGATAGCAGTACACATACACAGGTTATACCTTGATAAAAAAAATACCCAATGTATTGAAGAAAGATCTTGCTAAGACTTGCTGAAGAGTCATATTACTTCCGCAGGTAGCAAATATTCTCAAGGAGATAGCAAGTTCAGTAATATTCCACAGATTTTTAGAACTGTTAAAAGGAGGAGCAAGAATCTCATTTATAAACTCCAGCAACAGGATGTCTACTGACAAGGGTGAACAAATATACTGCCTATTATTTATTCTATCATCACTGAATTAGTCTGTGTTAGAGAGGAGTTAGAATGATGTTCTTGCTTACACCTTTGTTCAAATCCATCCATTAATGTTTGCATAAACTAATAAAAGTAGTAAAAAATAATTGTGGAAAAGTAAAAAACAAAACAAAAAAACTTTCACTGAAGACAAGTGGCAGACCAAAATGAATATACACAATTTATACCTCATATTCTTTAATTAATATATCTATGAAAGCTTGACTAAAATACCAGAGCATTAAAAGAGAAGTCTTTTGACCTATATTATAGAAGATCAAAAAAGGATTATCACAATGGTCCATTACATCTTTTCAATCTATGACTTTATTAACATTAGTTTTGAAAAAAATTGAAAAGATTTGAAATTGAAATATTGTATGAATGCAGTTATTTTAATTTTCTGCATATTTGACTGCTAAGTGATTAGAATCTAAATTAAATGGCTATCACACAATTGTTAGCCATTATTAATTAAACATAAATTAATCATATATAAACATTATATCAACTGGCTATTAGTTAAAATTTAATTTTATGTTTTTCAACCAAAGGAAAAAGATACTTCAGCAGTTTTGCTTTTTTCTACCTGATGATCACATCAATAAATTTTTTAAAGATGCCATTTCATTCCTATTTTTCCTTATTCCAATGTTCTCCTCCTCCTCCTCCTCTTTATCTGTATTTTGAAGCCTAACAGCAATTCCCTATAAATTTCTATTCTTACGCTTCATCCCTTGTGAATCTTAATTTCCCTTCAGTCTCACATGCTATGAATCTTCTTGTCACTGTAGAACAACAATTCAGTAGTTTGAATTATATTTAGGATAATCCACTCTCTCAAAATCTAGCTCTTTGTTGTTACTATGTGTGTGACATCAACATGCTTCCTTTCTGCAGTCTGCCTCTTTTTCTGGTAAGTTGTATAAGGAAGCACATCGCAAACAGAAATGAAAATGTACGACAAGTGGGCATACTTCGGTGATGTATACACTTCCAGAAGCGTGAACCACAGTAGTTTTTTAAATTACACTTGGTGGATTGGAAAATAAATTTAAGCTAAGTTTATTATTTTTAATCTCTAGTATTATTGACAGTATGTTTCAAAAACATCAAGTCTTTTCCAAAAAAGTTTCTGCTTATTTATTGAGTTCTTTATGGTTCCATTCAGTAAAAATTTTGCTCACCTTTAGTGCAGTCTTACTTTATGCACTGGTCTCAGATTCCCACATTTTCTCTCATAATGGTCTGTGTTCCTAAAGCATATGTCTACTAAGGTCTATTTTCTAATTTACTTTTTTGTTGCCATAGCAAAGTAGAATGTGTACATAACTCTGGTACTCAGACAATTAACAGAGAGGTCTTGATTCATGCTCGAAGTTTTATTAAGTGATAACTGTTATGTGATATATTTATTATGAATTTCTAAGCTTCTAATTTATTTTTCAAATTGTTAGTATACAAGAATCAGTATTTTTTTTCCATAAAAACAGTCACTGACAAAGTTATACCTGGAACCTGTTTCTACAGAACAAAGCAGAAGCTGATTACTCTTATCAGTAAAATCTACTTAAACAAGAGAGAAATTGTGTCCTGCAGGATGAAAAACAAATACTTCAATGTCATTTTACAGGAACACTCTAAAAAAATCCTCCACAATCATTTTTTAACATTTAAGAAATCTACAACTTAATTCATTGACTACATAGGTTACAAAAGACCCCACAGTGAACTGGAGAACCTATTCTATTCATCTTTGTTTTTTTTTTTTAATACACACACACACTCAAGGAATAAATGCTACATATAGCTCCCATCGAATATTTGAAGTTTTAAACTAACATTTTCCAAATTTTAGTTCAGTACAGCTATATTAAGAAAAGCTATGTTTATGTTAAAAGCAAACAATTCTCCACTTATTTATGATTTAATATTCTGGTGGATTGAGTCTTAGCCTTGCTAACTCCAAGATCTTCCTTCATTTATCTCAAGAATGCTTCTTTTCTTGGCTCTAAGAATTTTTTAGTAGCTAGATTGGTCAAATTAGTGAGGCAGTTTATGTGAGATGACTGAAAGTATTTGATGATGATTTAAAATTGTGTGGTGGTCAAAACAGAAAACCTGATTTTTTGAAAAAATTATGATGTTACAAAGTATTGAAAAATTGTCTGCAGGCACTGTTTTTGTAAGATTTCTATTCCTAGTGATTGATCTGAAAAGTTTAACTAAAAAAATCTGAATTGTTCATCAAAACCAAACTTTCTAGTACTTGAAATTTTTTAACAAGTTATATCTATTTCTTATTACTAATACAATCTGCTGACCTCAGTTCAAGAAGTGGAATTTCTTGAGAATCAATTATTTCATCTGTTCCATCTTATGTTTGTCCTTAATGTGGTTAATTCTTAGACATCCATTTTCTCCAGTGTACCCATACACATAATAAATGTAGGAGAATCACAGAATGGCTTAGGTTGGGGGGGACCTTACAGATTATTTAGTTCCAACCCCCATGCTGTAGGCAGGTCTGCCCCACACCAGCTCAGGCTGCCCAAGGCTCCATCCAACCCGGCCTTGAGTGCCTCCATGGATGGGGCACCACAGCTTCTCTGGGCAAAGAGTCATATAAGATGTTGTGATTTGATTTTTTTTTTTTTTTTGGAGCAAGCAATTATCCACCTTATCCACATGCTTTTTTTTTTTTTTGAAATGTTTCATGTGTGGTACCAATATTTGAAACTAAACGTTGTCATTACTTTTACAGTTCTTTTTAAGATAGAAGATAGGTACAAATATTCAGTGGATTTAATTTTTTATATTCTATCCAATCTCATAGTTAGTACAGTAAATTGAAGTATTTTCAAAGCATTTCTAAATTTTATAATGAGAAAACGTTTTCCTTAAACTCTTAAAAATACACTTGTGGAATATTATATTTATCATATTTATATAACTAAACTTAAGTAAACTATCAATTAAAATAATAAGAGGTAACAGAACTTTGAGGAAGTTCTATACAAAATGTTTTGTCCTTAGTAACCATTGACTTTTTGAAACTAAAAATTTCTGTGAGAACCTAAATGAAATTCAAAAGTATATAAAGGAATTTCTCATGGGGAAAAAAAAAGAACAGAAAAGGCAGGGAAAATTATTTAGAAAGAATGAAGACTGCCTACACTTTTGGAGGTCTGAATAAATATTCTGCTCCAATATTCAGCTATGCTGTAAATTTTGGTTTCTGAAAAACAAAAAAAACCTTCCAAAATTCTAAAATATGTTGCTTGTTTCAGCATAGAACTATACTGTGTTTTAACCTGTTAGGCAGCTAATCTCCACACCTCATTTGAGCTACAAGAATGTATGAAGAACATTTTTTTGACTAAAACAAATCAATCTGTTCATGAATCTATTCAGATTAATCCCTTTCTTGACATTTATCATTCTTGGATTTCTATGTGTGGGTATGCTCTTGTTAATGTACAGAAGTTGCTCCAAAAGTAATGCATTCTGTTTTTTTCCATGAAAATTGTAACACATACAAAGAGCAAAATAATGCTATTTGATAGAGGAAATTCTCAGAATCAAAACATTTTTTTTCAACATATCTGTGCATTTTCACCCGCAATGAACAAGAGCCTGTGTACTGCACTGGTAAACATCTGCACTAGTGACCCACTGTTTCACTGCTACTATGACGGTGTCATTGCTAGGAAAATGTTACTCATACAGTCCATCTTCCATTGGACTGAACAGATGAAAGTCAGAAGGCAACAAATCCAGACTATACAGTGGATTTGGTAGGACAGCCCAGCCAAGATTGGCAGCGTGAATCCATGGTCTCCAAATTGGCATGGGTTTCTCACGTTGTTCAACTACATGCTTTTTTTTTTTTAAAAAAAAAAAAACAACACTGCTGTTTTCCTCTAGCAAAATGTCTACTCTATACATTAGTGGCCAATTTGCCTTACATCTTTTTTTTTTTTTTTTAAATATGTGAAGTACAGTTATGGTTGCTGTCACTTTATTTCTGACAAAGTGAGTGTCCACCATTGTTTTCTGAGCTTGTAGTGAGGATGATGAAACTGGGTGGTACACCAGGAAATACAGCTTGGGCTGAAATTTGTTTTGGCTTGTCTGTTGATACATCCACCATATGAAGTATCATTTAGTGTAAACAGTGAGAAAGAAATAATTTTGAGGTCTTTGTCTTGATCCTATTAGTTCTTAAAGCTGGCTCTGATTGATCACAGGCTTGAAGCTTTTCCAGTTCTGGAGAATACCATTTTGGCCTGAAGAATTAATAACTTTTTAATTAAAATTTTTTTTTTTACTGTAATAGTCCTCATCATCTCATTTTCATACAGGAAAAATGGTCTTTTGTGTCAATCTGAAATTGAGTTTATTCAGGGAAATTAGACATTTTAAAAATAAAATCAGTAGTTTATCTGAGCCAAAGCAATGTCAAGGATGTTGTTGACAGTAATAGAGCTGGAATATGTTGGAAGTGAAAAGTGAATATTCAAAGTTAAGGATGACTAAAGCTGGTACTAATTAAAAAGAATATATCATTAGAAACTTAAATGTATCTCTAGGAAGAAACATTCTTTAGCCCTTATTTATGCTAATTCACATATTAAAAGCTCAACATGACCACACATTTCAAGAAGAGGTTTACATGTCAAAACATGCCACTTTTAGTGGAAAAAGAATAAGTTTATCTGAAAAGAAAATTTTATAAGTTTTCAGATTCCTTTTCCTTTACAAGTAAAATGTGCACATCTTGCTTGAAGCTGAGATTTCTGTTATTTTATTTAAAAGTGACAGCTTTTAATAGGCCAGCACATTTTATTTTTGTTGTTCAAGGAAAGTAATTAATGGGTTCAGTACATGAAAAATGTTGAAATATAACCATAATTTCATTTGTTATTTAATTATACAGTCTTGTTATTAAAGCACTCACATGATGTGTGTTTATGTATCTTAATTTTACATTCAGGGCATCGTTGTTTTTACTAAACACTTCTGGAATCTTCTTACACTAATATGTAAAAGCAACAGAGGTAAGAGTAGATATAGCTCTCTTCATAGTTCAGACCTCATGTTTGCACTAAGACTCAAACCAATGCCTGCTGGAATATAAAAATTCTCTCATATAATTGAATGCAATTCCATATAGGCATGACAAATTTATAAACGAAATAACATCCTCTGGGATTATTATTTTCTGGGATTGTTCATAGGAAGAAAAAATACTTCGTCTTGAAAAGGAATGCCAGCAACAGAGCAACTCTACTTTATTACATGTAGATGGAAAGAGTGCAATAAAATTCCAATAGAAAATGACCAGCACAGGAAATCCCTACAATGGCTATATAAATATCACAAATTCAGTATGATCTTCTAAGATAATTTAAATAGCAAACCCAAGTATATATCACACACCAGTTTAATTTCAAATTTCTACTTAAACCTCTGTATTAAATATAAAGTTTATTATAATTTTATCAATATTAATATAATTAAAATTATATGATGACATCTAAGCAGTAGAAAAATGAGAGGACACTATATGAGAGCAGAACTTGATATCTTGAATCTGAGGGGAGGGATTCTTCCTTTAGAGATTTCATACTGACTTTTTTCTTATTAGCCAATTCTAGCTACATTTGGTGAAGACAAATTTACTCTAATCTCCTTCTCTATGAAAATATATCAAGTTGGATTAACTTTCCAATACCATAAATGACTAGATATCCTGGAGTGACTTAATATGTCAGGCTCTAGTTTTCAAATTTGCAAGAGTGATAGCATATGACCTAGCTACCTAAGGAATTTTGAAGGAAAAGGAATAATGATTTATTAAGCAAGCAACAATTTATAGGTGGAAACTATTTTGAAATACATCTGAAATTACTTAGAGAATCTCATATAAGATACTAATCAGAGACAAGCTGTGGCAAATTTGAACAAATGGATTACTATTATTACAATGTTCTCTGAACTGAACAGAATAGTGGGAAAAAAAACATACCCCACCGTCCATGTTTCTTTGGTAGCTGCATCTGTCAGCTGATACTACATGTTATTTTTTTTCTTGTCAAATAAAGATTCTGTATTAATTGTTTTTATGTACATTCACCCTCTTAGATAAAAATGTAGACTACATATAACTGAATGAATGGGAAGAAGTATATATGAAGAGAAGAGAAAAAGGTAAGAATGTGATGAGGAAAGATTTTATTGGGTTGAAAGGGGAGTATGTCAAGAATGAGGGGGAAATATGACTGTCTTACAGTAAATTTGAAATAAGCATTAATAAAATAGAAAAATAAATCACACCTATTAATGTTTTTCTGAATGATTTATAGTTTTTTCTAATGCACAAATTCTGAGCAGTCTTTTGGGAAATACCATAGGCACAAGCCAGTTTTGGCACACTTAATTCTGAAAAACAGACTTTTTAAGAAAATGAAATTTAATTTTGAAATGCAAAATAAATATTAAGAGAGCCAAGAATCCAAAATGTTATTGAAGACATTATGAGCTGTGTTTATTCAGCATAGTTTACTACATTATGAAGACACTGACTTCAGAGACAAGACTGAAATATTTGAGTGAAATATGTTATCTTCATGACTAGAAACTAGAGAGGATGGGTTTTTTAGTTAGTAAGATGTTAAGTAAGATGTTTTAGTTAAGATGGGATTTTTAATTATTACAAACCTATTATTCCAAGAGAATTTTACCTATTGAGGGAAAGGGAGGGAGAAAGTAGAACGAGCAAAGACTATTGATATTCTCCTCCTGTATTTTCCCCTGATATAAGGAAAAAATATGGAGGATACACATGGGTAATCAGAACTGTTTTTGTGACAGAGCCCTCAGAGGGAGCTCTGAAGGTGAGTCTTGGATTCTCCTCTGAGAGGAGAATAGGAGTATGGAATCATAGCGAACGGAAAGATCAATACAATGGAAAAGGCGTTACAAAAGAGGTGGAAGGACCAGCATGATAGCAAAGTGCTACAAAGGAAGGGAAGTAGATTGCTCACCCATATCAGAAGAGTCTGCGTTTACAGGGAGAAGCTTCCACCAAGGAGGGATCTCTAGAAAGAGATCTTTCCTCAGTGGTAGTCACCCCTTAAATGAGGCCTTCCAGTCACACAGAATTGCTTTCACCTGTGCTTCCAGGGCTGACTGGGTCTTCCCTTCGGGTGCTCAATGAGTGGTTCAGGCTGTGACTCCGCAGTTCCCATACAGGAATTCAAAGGGATGTTCAGACTCGAGAAGAGAGTATAGGATGTGGTAAGGGGTATAAACTGTCCCTTCAACAGTAGATCAACAGGCGTCTGGATTTGGCCATGTCTACCCAGCCATTTTGCCTAGACTCTCTTGGAGTACTTTGCTATCTGCAGAGGGTTATGAGGCTGCTATTCTTATTATTAAGTAGAAAACAGCTGTATCTTTTTCTCTCCACTAACTACAAGCAAGCCAATAGTAGCTAGGATTAAAGTCACCCAAGAATCTTGGAGACTGGAAACAATAAAGTCATTCTTGCTCTTTATTACTTATGTGTATGAGAAAATATCCCTTAATGATGAAATTATCTGCTGTGAAAAACAAATCAAGACAGAAAAGTAAGAACACATCCTTTTGGTCAGGATGTTCTTAGGACATAGTTCTGAGATGGGAGCTTCATAGCACCCTTCAAGCTATGACTTTATTCTTATTATCCCTTGTCTGATGCAGACATAATAGAGGCTGCTACTGTAAAGCCACAAATTGGGAAGCCTTTTATCTTTTTTTAATAAATATTCATGACAGATCTAGCTCAAATCTTGACTGCAGAATTGTCAAATTTCCATAAATGATTCAGAAAATGTTAAAGTTCAATTCTGGACACTGCCAGTTGTGGATAGAAAACAACAAAGGATCCTACCATCAGGGCCACATAATTTATAGCACACTGTTTCTAGCACAGGTATTAACCTCTCCTCCATTCAGTGTAGCTTTAACAAGAGTAGAATTGGCTGATTGTGCAAGACCAGAGGGGATGCTGCTAAGCTCTTTAAGAATTTGATTGTAATAAAATGCAGCCTGAAGGCCAACAGTATCCTGAGCTGCATCAAAAAAGGGGTGGCCAGAAGGGAGAGGGAGGGGATTGTTGCCCTCTACTTTGCCCTTTGAGGCCCCATCTGGAGTATTGCATCCAGGTCTGGGGCCTCCCACACAAGAAAGATGAGGCCAGAGGAGGGCAATGAAGATGATCAAAGGACTGGAGCCTCTCTCCTATGAAGAAAGATTGA
Source organism: Numida meleagris (assembly GCF_002078875.1). Lineage (NCBI taxonomy): Eukaryota > Metazoa > Chordata > Aves > Galliformes > Numididae > Numida > Numida meleagris. The sequence continues at coordinate 123,617,606 of NC_034409.1, forward strand.
GGGAGCTGGCTTCCTTAGCTTGAAGAAGAGAAGGTCCCAGCAAGACCTCAGCATGGCCTCCCAGTGCTTGAGAGGAGCCTATAAATAGGAGAGACTGATAGTGACGGGAAAAGAGGGAAGGGCTTTAAACTAAAAGAGGATGGTGAGGCACTGGAACAAGTTGCCCAGAGAAGTTGTGAATGCCCCATCCCTGAAGGCATTCAAGGCCATGTTGAATGGAGCCCCAAAGAGCTTGGGGAGTTGGAATTAGATGATCTTTAAGGTCAAATCATTCTATGATTCTATAAAAATCCCTTAAAACCCACATTTGTTAATTATCTATGAAAATCCTATTTTGTTAGCCAAATTGTTATTTTATTGGTGAGAGATTACTGCTTTTATAGTATTCAAATTAGTTAGTGAAGCTATGTATTATGCAAAAATTAGATAGTATTACTATAGAATTTTAATGAATTAAACAATTAAACATCTTTTGTTGCTATCATTATTTAGATGTTTTGCTTTCAGACCTCTTCCAGAATTACAACATGCCATGAGATAATTGGAGTAGTCAACACGGATTCACCAAGGGGAGATTATGCTTGACCAACCTGGTAGCATTCTGTGATGTCATCACTGGCTGGGTAGATGGGAGGAGAGCAGTGGATGTTGTCTACCTTGACTTCAGCAGGGTGTTTGACACCATTTCCCACAACGTCCTTGTTATGACACTTAGAAAGTGTGAGATAGATGAGTGAACCTTAAGGTGGATTGACAATGGGCAGACTGACTCAGAGCGTTGTCATCAGAAGTGCAGAGTCTGGCTGGAGGCCTGTAACTAGTGGTGTTCCTCAGGAGTCGGTCTTGTTCAACATCTTTATCAATGACCTGGAAGAAGGGCTAGAGTCCACCCTCAGCAAGTTTGCTGATGACACAAAGCTGAGTGGAGTGGCTGACATGCCAGAAGGCTGTGCTAGTGTTCAACAAGATCTGGACAGGTTGGAGAGTTGGGCAGGCCCATACAAACATGAGGAAGAACTTCTTTATGGTAAGGGTGATGGAGCACTGGAACAGGTTGCCCAGAGAGGTTGTGGTGTCTCCTTCTATGGAGATATTCAAGACCTGTCTGGACACCTACCTGTGTGACCTGTTGAAGGGTACCTGCTTTAGCAGGGGGATTGGATTTGATGATTGTTTGAGGTCCCTTCCAACTCCAGCAATTCCGTGGTTCTGTGAACTGAAGACTCAGAGTGTGCATCTAAACTACTTCAGAAAGAATTTAGACAAACTCTCAGCAGAGGTGAGAGTGCAGAATGTGGCTGCTTTGGTTAGCTGCTGTCCTAGTCTTAAAATTCAATCATGTTCAGTTTCTTTGTTTGGACTCTACAGTACAAGCATTTACGGTGTGCAATTATCTTACTGCTTTCATAGCATCTTCTGCCTTTCAATAATAGATGTGGTATGGATCCATGTATTTACATTAAGTTGAGCTGTTATGAGGCATAAGCACAGTTGTGATAGTTCAGGTCAAGAGTAAAATTTTACTCTGAAATCCAAGCGAAAACATTTACTTTTACGTACATATCTATTTATACACACACACTAAGATATATATAGGTCTACTGATAAAAGATACAGTTTTATGAATGCTTTGTGTATATAATGTGCATGAGAACTGAAGTATTTGCCTTAGTTACTGTCTGTTATGAGTTAAGAATTAGAAGGTTTTTTTTTCTTTTTTTCCCCCAGTTATGTACCAGAAACTATAGAATATGCTTAAAACTGATTTGTGATGTGGGGATATGAAATTAGATGCAGATTTTATTTTTAATCTCTTTAGTTATATGCTGTTCTCTCATGGTCTGTTAATAATATTTCCTGATTAAGAAGATTTTTATCTTTATGCCCCATAGTTACATTTCATAACAGCCTGACATGCATCATAAATTTATTACTGAATTTCTAAAGTTGAAGATAAGAAATTCTATTCATTTCCTAGTCAAATAAACTTGTAATGGAACTTAAAGTCTTTGTCCTGGGTGAGGTAAAAAAGAAAAAAAAAGCAAATTAAGAACAGGATGCATTTTTCGTTGTTTTGGAGAAAACTCATTAAAACAAGACCAATGAGACTATAATCAGAATGAAAAAATAATACGACATTCTAAATAGAATCCATTTATATGGCTTCTATTCAAGAAAATAAATTATTTCATTTCAAGAACAATTTATAGTTAAAACCACATGGAAATTTATTTTACAATTCCTTAGGCATTGACATAATGTATAAGTCTTTCCTTCACTGAAAAGCACAGAAAGATGGTGTATTGTCATCAGTAAAGCCTTTGAAGGCTATATTCCCTATTCCCTGAAAGAAGGATATTGCCACTTTTGAACAGTTACCAATCAATGTAATTTTGTCCAAAGACAGTTCTGCAGCTAAACACTGACTTACCAGACTAATACATCCCAGTGAAGAACAGATGGATAATTAAGACAATGGATAAAAAAATAAATACCAACAATTAAGTATTCCAGAATATGTTCTTATTTCCATGTCACTAAATTTCTTCTAATAAATTAATATACTTTAAAAGGATTTTCTTGGCATCCTGTGTGCTTTGTTGTACTATTATATCAGACCTGTGACAATAGTAATAATACAAAGTTGCAAATTAAGGTTTTTATTTCCAATTTTGGATCAAATGCAAACTGGTGAAGAAATAATATTTTGACAAAATTTCACTATTAAAACTACATTAAAAGAAAAAACTTTTTTTTCTAAAAATAGTTATTTTTTTCAGATAGCTTTAGATAAGAACAGAATTATTTCACTGACAAGTAGCTTTTAATACTTTCAGCCTCATAGCCATCATCTAGCATTCTTATCTGGAATTAATTCCTTGATGTTCTATAGGATAAACTTAATTCTATCATATTCACATTATGCTTAAACAATAATTTCTCTCAACTTCACACTTACTGCATACTCAAAATTTATATTCCCTTAAAGAGGGTATATATTCAGGGTTTCAGGATTTTGGCTAAGCTGAGTATTGTAGCTTGAATAATATTCAGTTCTACTTGACTCCAGAATTTAAGGAGCAAGTGAATCTGTCTTTGTTATGTCGTGGAATCATAGAGTCATAGATTGGAAGGGACTATAAATAACATCTAGTTCCACTATCACTTCCACAGGAAGGGACATCTTCAACTAGTTCTGTTTAGCCAGAACCTCATCCAGCCTGGCCTTGAACACTTTCAGGGATGGGGCATCCACAGCTTCTCTGGGCAACCTGTTCCAGTGCCTCACAGCTCTCATAGTGAAGAAGTTCTTACACCTAATTTAAACCTACCCTTTCAGCTTAAAACTGTTACTATTTGTTCTATCACTAAACTCCCTGATAGTCTTCCTCCACATCTTCCCCGTAGGCCCCCTTTAAATATTGAAAGGTTGCGAAGAAATTTCCCCAGTGTCTTCTAGCCTTTTCTAGGCTAAATAACCCTTATTTTCTCAGCTTTTCTTCATAGGAAAAGCCCTCTGATCATCTTCATGTCTCTCCTCTGAACCCAGTCTAACAAATGTCTTTCTCATGCTGCAGGACACAGTGCTAAACACAGTACTCCAGCTGGGATATCAGAAGAGCAGAGGGTGAGAATCACCTCACTTGATCTGCTAGCTACACTTCTTTTGATGCAGTCCAGGATGAGCTCAGCTTTCTGCCACATATTTCAGTGCATATTGCTGGCTCATGTTGAGCTTTTCTTCCACCAGTATTCCCAAACCCTTCTCTGTAGGACTGTTCTCTATCATCTCATCACTCAACTTGTGTTTGTGTTTGGAATTGCCCTGACCTGGCTGCAGACCTTGCACTTGTCCCTCATGAATCACACATTGTTCAAATGGGACCACCACTCAAGCCTGTCAAGGTCCCTTCCCTCCAGCATGTTGACTGCACTACTAATTTTGGTGTCATCTGCAAACTTGCTGCACTCAATCTCCCTGTTCACATCACCAACAAAGATGTTTAATTGTGCTGATCTTTGTACAGATTCCTGAGGAACACCGCTCTTCACTGCCCTCCATTTGGACAGTAAGCCACTGATCACAATAATTTGAGTATGACCATCCAGCCAATTCCTTATCCAGTGAGTGAACCGTCATCAAACAAAACCATCTCTTCAATTTGGAGACAGGGATTTTGTACAGGACAGTGTCACCCGATTTGTACAAATCCAAGTAGATGTCATTAATTGCTCTTCCTTTATTGACCAACGCCATAACCCTATTGTAGAAGGCCAACAAATTTTCCTGGCATGATTTGTCCTCCGCGAAGCCATGTTGGCTGTCACCAATCACCTCTCTGTTCTCTGTGCACCTTAGCATGGTTTCTAGTAGGATCTTCTCTATGATCTTGTCCATCATTGAGGTAAGATTGATTGGCCTGTAGTTACCTGCATCTTCCCATTTTAAAAATGGGCTTATATTTTCCCTTTTCCAGTCACTGGGAACTTCAATGGACTACTGCAACTTCTCAAATAATATGGATAGTGTCTTGGCAACTTCATTTTCCAGTTTCCTCTAGAGCTTCATATTCACCTCATCAAGTTGCATGGATTTATGCACATTCAGATTCCTTCAATGGTCTTGAAACTGATCCTCTCCTATAGTAGGTGATCATTCATTCTCCCAGTCTCTGCAGTTGATTTCTATGACGTGGTCAGTGTGGCTAGAATTGCCTATGAACGCTGAGCCAAAAATGTAATTGAATATCTGAGTCTTCTCCATGTCATAGGAAACTTGGTCTCTCACTCCCTTCTATATTTTCCCTAGTCTTCCTTTTATCACTGATGTACTTATAGAAGCCCTTCTTGTTGCCTTTTATATCCTTGGCCAGATTCAATTCTATCTGTACTTAAGCTAACTTGATACATTTATTTATTTCTCCCAAGTTACCCATGCCTGCTTACATCCTCTGCAGGTTTTCTTCTTTGTGTTTTAGTTCATCTGGGAGCTCCTTGTTCATCCACACTGATGTCCTGATTTTTTTGCCTGACTTTGTTGGGATGCATCACTCTTGAGCTTAGAGGAGGTGATCCTTGAAGACTAACCAGCTTTCCTGCTCCCCTATTCCCTGCAGAGTTTTATCTTACAGTACTCTACCAAGCAACACTGTCTGTACACTGTAAAGTAGCTATTTGTTATAAAAGACACTTACTTCTATTTAGAGAGAATTTCTTGGAAATTATTGATCAAAAATACTTTTTCCATCTTTTAAGACTTTTTCCAACCATTTTGGCTCCTCTTGATACACACAAAATGCCAATGACATCTAGCTTGCTAGACAGACAGACAAAGATTTCTGAAGAACACATCTAGGCTTAGCCTGGAATTATTTTATTATCTCAGAGTTTACTATTTCTGAGTTCACTCAATCTTTAGCATAATTTACTTTATATAGCAAATGAGAAGATCATAAAATAGGACGTATCTTGTTAGGCTAACTAATTGATTTTTTTAACTAAGTGAATTGATAATAGCTTTGAAGTTGATAATATCATGGTAAAACCGTTGCTAGCTACTTGAAGGCAATTTGGGGCAGAAGTATTGATTGCAAATCTATCTCCCTTGCAAATGCACTACACATCCTTTTGAATGACTGAGTCACAGGTTGAAATATGTTGTGTTTTTTTAGCCTCCTACTTTTCAAGAATTAGTTGGTGTAAATTTGAAAGCTTGATAGCTAAACCTCAACCCAGACTTTCCAATGTACTACTCCAGCCCCTCAGTTCCCTTTTTCTAATACCGTGGACTGACTGAACTGGGATGTGCACCTTGCCTTTAGTAACCTATCTTGTCTATTCCATTTAGGCTCTTTCTTCCCCATAATTTCCACCATGCGTGGTATCTACTTATTCATCTTTCTTTAGACTAATATCTGCTGTAATCTATGGAATTTTCATTAAAAAAATGCACTTGTCTTAACCGCATCTCTCATATCCCTTTGTTTACGTGGTCCTTTAATCCCAAGGCTTGGACAATTGTTATAGACAGTGTGGGCAGAGCTAAGATTAGCAGAGAAAAATATCAACAGTATTTGGGTGGGGATTATAAAATTTTGTTGGCTGAAGTTGTCAAAGGATCTTGTGTGAATATATAGCATGGATTTTGCATGTCTACATCTGGATAAACATCAGATGAAGGTATTAAGTCTCTGCTGGGACCGCGGAGAAATTGTTGAGATAAACTGGAAAACATTTGGAAAATAGTCCCACTTGGACAACCGATTTAAGGAAGACAAATGTCTGTGTGTGTGTATATATATATATGCATAGATAAATGGTGGTGATGTAATTGCTCTGAATTTTGCCCCAAAAGTTAATATTCCTTTTTAAATCAAGGTTTTTCAGTAAATTGTCTACAATTAAAAAACATCATAGTAAAAAAAATGAAAATAAAAAAATTGCATATACAGGAAGAACAGTGGAATTTTCTGTTAGAATTCATTGTATTGTGACACTACATCTGCTAAATATCATGGTTGTGATTTTTAGTCTGAGACAGGACTTTTCAAAATCAGTTTTCCATGAAATCTTATTCATTAGTTTATTCTGAAAACGCCTCAAAGATGGATTTTTGTTTGTTGTTGATGTGACTTCTATTTGTTTATAAATGAAAACAATTGTTATCTTTCAGCTAGAACTTATTTTCCTTTTGGCTGACAATGTGATATCATACCTCTATAGTGAAAAACACAGAAATAATTTAATCATTACAAAACATCTGTGCATTTTGATTCTCATATATAGTAACAATATTTCTGTAATTCAGTTTGTAATTTCAAATGTTTACAGTAACTTACTTGTAATATCTCATAATTTCCTCATTAATACTCTGTGGTTAAGAAAAGCCTCACAAACGCCAAGTTGTGTAATTCCTTACATAGAATTGTAGAATGACTTAGGTTGGAGGGGGGTCGTTAAGATAATCTAGTTCGAACATACTCCCGTGGTCAGGGCTACCACCCACTAGCTCAGGCTGCCTAGGATCCTATCCAAACTGGCCTTGAATGCCTCCAGGGATGGGGCAGCTGCAGCTTCTCTGGGCAGCTGTGCTAGTGTCTCACCATCCCGAGTAAAAAAATTTCTCCCAACACCTAATCTAAATCTCCTTTCTTTAGGTAACACCATTCCCCCTTGTTCTATCACTACCTGCCTGTGTAAAAACTTGTTCCCCCTCCTGTTTTTAAGCTCCCTTCAAGTAGTAGAAGATCGCATGAGGTCTCCCTGGAGCCTTCTCTTCTCCAAGCTGAACAAGCCTAGCTCTGTCAACCTTTCTTCATAGGAGAGGTGTCCTTTGATCACTTTCATGGCCCTCCTCTAGACCTGCTCCAACACCAAGGAAATACGGACATGGAAATACACTTCCCCAAGCTTCTTTATTTTTCACACTATTTGAAATAGTGCTGACACTTTTCATCAGTGTGTGCAATGGCAATATCGTCAATAAGATCATTGGCTATTTTTTTTTTTCAGATTTGTAAATATGTTTTTTATGCTCTTTAACTTTGGGGCTTAATAGAAGGAGCATAAGTGAATGCTCTCAGGAAACATCTGTCTGTTGCTTCTAAAAAATTCAAAAGGCTGGTATATTTTCATTTGCAATAAGTTTTGAAAAAATATGAAAGAAGACAAAATCATTTTCCACAAATTAAAAACAAAACAAAACAAAAACAAACAAAAACAAAAGCCTAACTGTGGAAACCTTTCAGTTTCTTACTTTGGCCTCAGGGACTGAGCATTTATCTCATACAACTCGACGTCAGAGTGATGTTAGCTGCCATCAACAATGAAACTAACCCATGCAAAGAGTTACAGTAAGATCATGACTTATGAACGGAAAACAGACAATTCACAGAAATGACTGATTTCCCAAATGATGTCTCTTTGGGACACTTGATTAAAACCAGCTTAATGGCTGCTTACTAAAATTGTAGAACCAAAATATTGAATGAAATCAACCAGAAAGTTAGGAACAAATGTTTCAAATGTTGCAAGGAAGGAAAAGAGCTATTAGCTTTGAATATTTTGGTTTAATTAGAGAAAAAAAAAATGCCATTAGTCTTAAAAAGTAACTGGTAAAAATATTTTTTCCCAATCTTTTACAACAGTATCCTGTTGTTTAACATTTTGTGAGGAAGCAACAAATTTTCAGAACTTTCTAGATAAGTTTTCAGTTGCAGAGAAAAATAATGTCATGGATTCATTGATCATCCTGTCCATGGCAAGGGGGTTGGAACTAATTTGTTTACAGAAATATTATGACAGTCCTAGCAGGCAGCGATCCAACAGCATTCAACAAAAACCTTTCCATTTTGGGTTTTAGACCCACATTGAGGGTGTTCACAGACAGCAGTTTTTTCTTAAAATTGAATCTAATTGAAGCTTAACATGAAAAAATATTTTCTGCTTCTTCTCCTTGTCTTTTGGTGCAAAAGGAAAAAAAGACCAAGTGAGATAAAGGGAATAGTTGTAGCATAATGTTTTCTTAAAACAACAACAACAACAAAAACTTATTCCCTTGACAATTTCAAACATCATTTGTAACACCTTCCCTGTGAATGCATTGAGGATTGTTTCTTCTGATAAGGATATATCATAAATCAGAAATGTATACTATACTTAAATACAGGGAATTATTTAATATTTCCCTAGAGAGTGTGGTAATGAAGTGTAAAGAAAAATATTAAAACTCTGATAAATATAAACATAAAAATACAATTAATATGATAAAAATATTGGTAGCCACTGTAACTCGTCTTTCCTGTATAGTAGTAAGACATTTCTGTATTGTTACTGTATATTGCTATTTCTATCAATTTTAAAATTTTGTTTCTGCAATTATTCAAGATTTGAAAAAGTCCTTTACATGTAGCTATCATTTGGAAAACCTCCAAATGATAGAAAATTGTCTTGCTCGGTGTCCTGTAAGGTTACCAGCATAACTTCTGAATGTGCTTTCGAATTTTTCATTGTAATACAATCTTTCATCCCCTACAATTACATAATGCCATTTGCTTTTTTTGCTTGAAGACTAAATGCAAAGTCATTTTACAAAACAGGAGTGATTAAACACTAACAATTTTACTCCCTCCCTCAAGTTTAATGAAATAAAGTTATAAAATCACATTTTTTTCTAAAAAAAGGAGGGAGGGAAAGATTGACAGCAATGGCTACACTAAGTTAGATTTGTTAATGTGTAGAAATACAGTAATTTTAATACCTAAATACATTAATACATTAATGTTTATACATTACACAATTATACTATTTCTTTCTGCCATTTTTTGTTTCACTTTATCTTTGTGCTGAACTCTGAGAATTCAAAGAAAGTCATGACTACTTTCTGAAAACAAAACTATAATCTTGGATGCTATTTATTCTACAGTAACAGTACTAATGTATCTATAGTGTTTGGATTTCATATGAAGTCATAGATTAGATGTAGAGCTCTTGTATATGCTCACTCAGAAAAAAAAATGCCATTTTTTTCAAGGTTTTATTCTAAAGAAATAGCAACAAGTGATCAAATAAATAAAATATATCAGTCACTATAACAAGTTAACTAATAGCAGATTAGTATGTGGCAGAAAGATGTTAAGGTTTTTATATTAATCTAATTGAAGTTTCTTTTTCTCTAATTGTGAGACTGTTTTTTCTAATGCTCCTATGCCATCGGGCTATCATAACTCAAGTCCATGTTGGTGGATATATCAACTTATTGGAAATCATATATAACTTTTATGTTTTGTAAACTTGGGAATGTATTGCTTTAGCTGATATGTGTTGATTACTTTTTCTAGGTTGTATCAGCAATTGAAAGAATGAGCTGTTTTTAAAAGAGGTTGAAGAGAACTACATAATAGGCAGAAAGTCATCATGATAATATTGTATTAACTCCATGCATAATTTGAAAAATATTTTATTAATTTACTTGTTTATTTATATGCTCATGAGAAGCTGTAGAAAATAAAAGACTATTTCCAGGACAGATACGACACAGAGGAAATCAACGTCCGTACATTGTCTTTGGCTTTATCAATCTCTTTCAGGATAAATCCAAGCCTAATTTTGCTTCATGTTAAGAAAGAAAGAAAGGAAAAAAACAACAACAACAACCCTGGAAAACCATTCCTTTTTTCTTAACTTTTTAATTCTTTAGAAAACAATTCCATTATAAATGAAAAAAAAAAGAGGAAAATATATTTTCTCCTATTTTAGATCTTGACAGAGCCAAATCAAAAGGATTAGCTATGTCTGCAAATCAAGCACACACTTTAATATCATCCTTGATGGGCAGTAAATTATCTACTAACCAGTTCCACTTAAAGTTATGTGGCACATTGCATACGATGGTGCCCAGATCTATTGCTGTAAATCTAAACTGGGAGATGAATGGAGAAGTCAAGAAATGGCCTTGTTCCATCTGATCTCTCTCAAAAAGGCAAGAAACTTAGTTCAAACATTAATTCTTCTGAATGCATCAGAGGTTTCTCGACTGAAGTCTAAACTTTCCCCTAATTTGTGGCTGTCTCAGTCTGGAATTTTGGCTTGAACTTACTCCTAATATGTCCATTGCAAACTGGAGATAATTAAAACATAGGTTATAAATCTGAAAATTAATGCATATATATATAATTAAATCTTTAATCTTTCTTCAAACATAAACTGACATCCATTTAAGTAAAGTTATTTTTTCCAGTTCCCAAGGATCAGAAATGTACAGAGACCTTCGAGTCACTTGCATACGTATTTGGCAGTTTCCTTAGAATCTCTGATGAGAGAAGAATCCATGTATCTATCAAACATCAGTATAATTTTTCTGGGAAAAACACACACTTCAGTGACTGGTTGTAATGTTAGAAAATATTTTTCTGTTGAGATGTATTGAAGACTAAACCTACAAAATTTCTTAAGATTACATTTTAGTAATATTTTTAATTAATATTTTTTGTTATTATTTGTATTTATTCCCAACAGAACAACAAAAAAATCTACAATGTACCTTCATTTGACAAGGATCATACAGTATTAGATATAATGGACTGAGTTTAAAACAAATTATTTTTTTGTTGATATTTGTATTTCCTTTTTAAAAGGAAAAAAAAACCATAATTTTAACTTACTTATGTATCAAAAGTGATATTCACAGACTGCTTCATAAGCAATAACTTCCTATGGATCAAACTAAAATTTTCAAAAATTTTTCAAATACTTTAATTTGTGGACAATAACAATAACAAGCTCTGGAGAAGTCTTCAATGCCATTTTTGTATCTGCACACTTCTTGTTCAAGGCCATTTCAGTCATCCTGAATGCATATATGTATGTGAAGCTACACAGAGGTACTAATAAGGTAAAGGCAGGGAAGAGTTTGGAAGGTCATTTTTGAAGCTCAGGTTACCTGAGTGCCTTACCAGAACTACTATGCTCACATAAATTTTATTCTGCTTATTTTCTGTCTGGCACTTACTCCAGCACTGTTGACTGAACATTTCTCCACTGAAAGGTAAAGATGAAAAAAATCTTCCTAGTTGTGAGTCCATGCATTTTTGTAGCTATGGAAGTTTTTGAGGAGATGGAAATGTAATCTTCCTGAGTGGGTCTGCAGCCTACAGTCACATTTCCCCTGCTTCCTGAGTGGGTATCAAGGCCATTGAAACAGCCTTCTTTGAACTGAGTATAAAAGGAAGTTCATGAAAACCTAGGCTATAAGAGAACAGTTCTTGGGAGAGAAGTGTCTGTGTCCACACAAGGAATGGATTCTTAAATGGTGTGGATTACAATAAAGAATTATTCAAACTTTATACAAAGACTTATCTGTATGGGTTGCTGTGGGAAAATAACCATGCTGGAGTGCTGACTGAAGTCCAAGTTACCATTTAAGGACCATTTAAGTCCTCTCTCAGGTAGGCTCGCAGTGTGTTGCCTGACTTTTCATGCGTCTTTTGTACTTAAGACTGAACAGTAATTCCTGCTATGACAATGCTTTATGTGTCTGACATTATTATTTTTGGATCTGAAGTTTTCCAGAAATGAACTCTTGGAAAGAGAAGCATTTTGAGTGAAGACAGTTCAGCTGTTTTCAAGCATGAACAGAGCACAAAAAAATATGCTTGATAAATTATGGAAGTGTTCTTCTTGTAACTTGGAATTACTCAAGAGGAAGGAAAGTGCTTTTAGTGACACATATTCAAATTATGACTTAATGGATATCACGTGCAGGGCATGGCTAGTGTATGTCTCACCAGAGTTTAAGCTTAGCACCTGATGTGTTCCAAAAAGTAAGGCTGCACTGGGCAACCGCAGCTTATGTAGATCCCTAATGAAGAAATCTTCCAGTGATGTATGTAAACGGAGTGATCTGCAGCTCTGCTCACTCGTTCCCTACAGCTGTTTTTAAATGTTGGCAGTTGCGACAAGTCTCACATTTTACAGTTATAAGAGAGAATCTCTCACTTGCCATCCACAGATGGACCTGACGCAAAGCACACTATATTCTATGACACCAAGGTTGGGATTCATCTGATCTAATTTCAGATGTCTGCAAATGAAATTCATCTGATCATAGGATGAGGTAACTCTCACTCTCTCAAAAATGCTTTTTTAATTCTTTTAACTATTAAGGATCTCGAATATAAAATATAAAATGGTTCAGTGATAAGTATTTCCTTAAGATAGATGAATCTCATTGCTACTAACTTCAGTACATTTGCATCAAGTACAAATGTCCGCTACCATTTCTTTTCTGCAAAACATTGGAAAATATCATATGCAATTAAAATTAGATTGACATGAATGTTCTATATTGTCATGCCCAAAACCAAAGAATATTTTTCATCAAAATGCTGACATACTTGGAGGGTCAGATAATTTTCTCAGTCATACTATCTTAAAGTAGAAAAGAAGCAAAAACAATAAAAATGTTTTAAAACATGCACAGCAAAATTTCTATTCAGGGCTGTTCTGAGGAGCACATTAAATTTCTTCTAGGTCAAATAACATTTTATGATAATTATCATGTTTTTAATGCAGTATTTTATTTAGAAAATAAAAACTAGAATACCTTTTAGTTTAAAGCAGACATTCTACCTGTGGAGTGCAAAGTCTATAGTTCATCAACATTCTTCTTCCTGTATTCTATGGATAAGATCTTGAAAGTTTATTTTATAAAGAAATAAGATTTTTTTCTCAGTCATATATCAGTATAATTTAAAGTTACATTTTGTATAGCTTTTTTTTTCTTGTTGTTGGATATTCAGATAGTTTGGGGTCCAATTTTTATTGTTTTCAATGCTACTGACGATCTGTACCACCATTTCAGTGGTGTTCTTGTATGCCCATAGTTTTCCTGCAAACCAGGAAATTCAATAGTCAATTAGTAGATAAGTCTATATAAACATTTTTAAATTATGCAGATAAGTAATTTTATCAGTCTAATGAAAACTAATGGGGACCATTTTAATGTTGTAGAACTTAATTCAGTGAAATAAAAAATAGAAGCAGGTTATCTCCTTTCCTAGACTCTTTCCAAACTTTTCTCTCCTTACTTTGATTTTTACAACAACATTAAAGTTGAGTATAAATTAAATAAAAAACAAAAACAAACAAACAAAAAAAACCAAAAAACCCACTTATACACTTGTTAGAAAAAAATCAATTTGGCAAAATGGAAATGATATAGTCAAGAGGATCAGAAAAGTTTTTTCTCAGTTCAATGAAATATTAGAAAACCTAACACAATTAGGAAATTAACAAGTTTTAACTGTTTCATGGATGTTTCACAACCTGATTTTTTTTTACAGTAAATAACGATTAATATTGACCTCAATACACATATGTTAGCTTTGTAAATAAAGGTTATATTTCTAAAAGCTCTCTTGCTTAGCAAAAGCTTAGCTGTACAGATGTATTCCAAGTGAAGAAGACAATACAGGGTGTGTCAGTGAAGAGGGATCAAGAAGAACATACATCTGTAGACCACAAACACTGCAGTACACCCAGACACAAGTAGACTTTCCCAGCTGGCAGAAAACAAAATTGAAATCATGACCAAAACTGCCAAATAAAATTACTGTAGTTCAAATAGATAGTTTCAGACCTGAAGCTGTCCCCAAACTGCTCCCAGATGTCTTAACTCTAGTCAAACATTTTATTGTAGAGCCATGCTGTGATCCCTCTTGGTCTTGTTTATTCAGTCGTCCAGTGAGGGAGATGAATTCCAGAAGTTTGGAAGAGTATGTCTGGAGAGGCAGATGAGACACTGAGCTGCTCCAGAATTTTCCAGTTTATTTTTCACCAGAATGAAGGCGAGTTTTAGGAAAAGATAATAATACTTAAGTTTGTGCTCACAGAGAGCACAGTTCAGAAAACATTAAAATTGTATGATTTCTGCTAATGCATGAATTATGAAATATTTCTCTGGTATATATATACTAAAAGTACACTGCAAAATATTCAGGGAATTTTTCTTTTAGCACTAGTATCAATAACCATTCATACCTTTATCAGTTACAGTCTTACAGCATGACCATTCTTTCTCGGTGAGAACTAGTCATTGTATCAGTGTAGCAGTTCCTTAAAATAAATAAGCACATATTATTTCAAGCATCCCTCCTGCTATTACTTGATTATGATAATATTGAAGTCAGTTTCAAATTTCTGAACTGGAAATAAATTTTACTCCATTCTCAAATTTGTAATAGAAAATGTTTTCAAAAGGATCTGAACTATTATTAAATGCCAAGAAGGACCTGACAGGCAAATGAAAGGGTTGAAAATTAATTTGTAGTTATTTCTTTTTCCAATTAATATTTATCTGAATATGAATGTATAGAACATTTCTGCAATACCTCTTCAGGTTTCTCTTCTGGGTAACCACTGGGAACAATGGTTGCTGTTACTGGGAGTTGTCTCCTGAATTTAATTTCTGTAGAAGTAAAGTGTTTTCTCAAGTAGAGGCAGATATCAAGACTTTTAGAAGGAACTGGAAAGACAGGCTGAAAATTGCTGATTATCCGACCATTCCAAAGCAAGTTGGAGGATTCATCAGAAAACTTTTGTTATTTGCTTAATGCAACAGACGTATTCAAATGCTCTTTATAAAAAAAAATATTCCCAGCTGTAGGGGAATTCATTATGAAAATCATTGACAAGAATAACACATTTTCTTATATTCGCAAGGCTGTCAGACACATCAATAGATAACCTGACTCAGAGTGTTGTCCATACCAGGAAGTATTGTTAATGTATGTTTGAAAACATTAAATATTAGTGAGAAAGTGTATTCATCTTCAAAGGGGCTATGATGTCTTCAATTACAGGTAAAGAAAAATAGCACAATGTTTGCAATGATTGCCTTAATAGTCACCACTGTCGCTGGGGGAGAGGAATTGAATCAATCAAGACAGGATTTAGTAAATGTATGACAGTTGGCATTTGGTCTTACATGTCAGTGAGGTCTGTCTAACGTGAATGCTTTGACATTAAAATAACATTTTTGTGGTGGTGATGGATTTTGCTGTTGTTAACTGCTTATTAATATATGCAACACCTGAGACACCAGAAGATTCAAGTGTCTACAACATTCATTCCTGATTATACTGCAAACTTCATGACAGGGAGGATGTCTAAACCGAGTGATATAGGTGACTTTCCAGATTCCAGAGTCTGAGTGAATGTATAAATTTGTATCCTCATAGTCTATCAGGATGAGATTGTAGTATGTGCCATTCCTACAAGAGCTCTTTTGTATGGAGACCTGGGGCTGCAGGTTGGCAGCCAAGGTGGCTGTACCAAGGTGGCATGGTGTTAAATCCTAATCTGGACAATCTATACACCATGAAAATAAAATAACCTGGAATGGGCACTGATTTGGCAGCTGAGGCTAAGCTATTAATACTAACCTTTATTTAAAGGAATTAAGGACTCTGTAAAGGCCCCTGCTAGTCTGGAAGCCTGATGATCTAGCCATATGTCTAGCTGTCATCAGTTTCAGAGTTCTGATTGAGGCTTTGATGCTCATGGCCTCTGTGGTCTTAGGCAAGTCACTTCTCTGCTCTGTGCCTGCAGAAGGGAAAAATGATACTCTTCCTCCTCCCAGAGAGGTTATGCAAATTCATTAGTGACTGTTTGTGAAGGGCTTTGAAGTAGAAAATCACTCTATAATTGCTAAGTATTATTTAATAGCTCTTTTATAGCAGGCATTTCCTTTTGAATTATCCTGCTTGATGTTTCATTAAAATGACATCATGCTCACTTGCAAATTATAGTGGAAGGTCATGTGCTTGCCAGTATAACGAAGCATGAAGAATTATAGACATCCTCCCTAAAGAAATTAATTTGTAAGAAGTTATCACTACTGAGGTCAGACTGTAAGTATCTAGTTTCTCATATCTATGATGCTAGCCGTATACTGATCCTCATTTATTTTTATTGACTTTTGTAACATTAATTTGAAATTGATATTTTCATCGGTGTGATTTGGGATTTTTTTTTTTTTTTTTTTGTTCTTAGGTTAAATAACATTGTTAAACTGTTGGTGACCTACAAATTAAATACCAGAGGATCACATTGAACTATCTGTAAGTGCATTCTGTGCCAGGCCAGCATACAAGAAGAAGACTGAAAAATAAGAAAGAAAACAAAGTGATTAGTCTTTGCATTGGCATAGAGCAAGAACAATATTTTGGTCATTGTGATGTAATTTAATGAAAGTGTGGATAGGAGTGTCATATAGGAACTTCTGGCTTCTGCTAGGACTTCAAAGCAATGCCTTCATTGCTGAACAAGAGTGTCTTCTTTTCTTATTTCCTAGATACACCATATCCTGGGAGCTGTAAGTCCATGTGCAAGAGGTACTTCCTACATAATGCCTCCTATTTTACTATGTTGGCCCACAAAGTCAGTGGAGGATGTTGGTGGTATGACAGTAGAGGTCGAACCTTCCTGACAATGTTTCATTCAATTTTGTTTCCATTCGACAGATGGCAGCAGAGGGGCAGTCTGAAAACATGGCATCTGATATGGTAGTGCAGATGAAGAAAAGGGGTGGAATTGAATTCCTCCATGCAGAAAAAATGGCAGTCACTGACGTTCATCAATGCCAAACGAACATTATGCATTTTGGCAGTGGCAACACTGAAGTGAAACAAGACATGTTCTCATGCACACCCATGAGACTATGAAATGAAGAGCAATGCAATCAGCTCGTCCATGTGAATTGCCAAATGGTGTTGACTATGTTGAAAAATAGATTAAATTCTCAGTCACAAAACACTATCAAATAGTGTTATTGTGCTCTTTGTATCTGTTGTAATTTCCATGGAAATAAATAAGAAGCATTACTTTAGGAGTGACTTACATACATCCAAGTTTTTACTTGAAAAAGCAAAAGAGCATTTATATAGAACAGAGTATGATTTCGGTAGCTCTGAGAGGTAAACAGGTTTTTCTGTTATTCAAAGAGAAACAAAATTTTTTTTTTAAACTGTGTGCATGGCTACAGTACTTTGATACAGTTACTTTTTTCAAGATGCCCGACATTACCTAGCACTTTAAAAAATGTGAATATAATTTTTAGTTCATATATCTCTAGTACTTACGTATTACAATAGTAACACAGTAAAACTGGATGTTAGGAAGCAATAACCATTTATTGGTCTCATAAAACTGGGCTTTTTGTTTGTGAGCTTATTATTCTCTGGAATAATTTTTGGCTCAGGAAGAGGAAGCATCTTCAAATTCTTTACAAACATATATTTTTACAAATAACTATAAAACCTAGAAACATTTCAGGAGAAATAGAACAAAGAAATAAAGCGCTGAAATAGGGAAATAACTTCACTTTAGTTGAAAACACATATACTTGGGACCTGCATTCCCTGTCTGAAAACTGATATTTGGGAGAGATAGAAAAACCAGTGTTCTGGAGAGCAGAACATGCTGCTAAGTGTTTATGGCACCAGTGAAATAAGACAATGTCTGGACATGCTATTTGCCAAATAACTGTTATTTGTGAAGGAATAACTCCAAACATATCCCACTGCTTTGGAGCACAGAGTGATCCAGTAAATGAAGACAGACAGTGACTCTGGTCTTGATCTACTGTATGTAATTAAGATGAGATCTTAGATAATACTTTCCTAGTAAATTTAAAAAGAAGAGGTGGTGTGTGTGTGTTGTTTTGAAACTTTGAGTGTCACAACATGTCATTCTTGATATAGTATTTTTTTTAAATTGAAAAGTACTGAATCTAGGAATAATGGGATAAATAATGAAGCTGGGAAAGCCAATAATGAAAACAGTTTTTAAATTTTTTTTCCCTGGATTCTATAAAATTGGGAATAAGTGTAAAAAGATAAACACATGAACATAATACATTCAGATAGTCATTCACATTCAGTTGCTGCAGTTTACTTCTGCTTCCTCAAATCAGTTAGGTGTGTTTAATACCCTCTAAGCAGAGGTGAAAAACAAGCACGGAGAGGGAGAGAAAGAGAGAGAGAGAAGCTTTGAATGTTCAAATGGAAATCCTGGATCCTTTTCTTTCTTGGAGAAAGATCTTTGATGTAAAGCTCCTCTTGGAAACCCATTTCCATCTAATGATGCATTTCCTCTGTAGCCAACCAGAACATCCTCCCTCTGTGAGCTAATGGCATTGGTAGCATCCAGAATTCTTAGGATCCTGAGACTTCATCCAGCAGTCAGCAGTAAGAACTCTCCTAGTCAATCTATGGCACGGTCTCTGAGATACCTCGATTTTCCTGTATTTTTAAATTCATGATAATTTCTAAATTGATAAATTTATAAATGTTAATGAGAATTTGTCTTTTGAAATGAAAATTATATTTGTACCATGTGTAGGAGTGGGCATTACTTTGTTAAGCAGATGATTCCTGTGTAAAAAGGGAGAAGCTTGGTTACAACAAGCTTGGTACTTGCCCTTTAATGTATTTCACGTAATTTTCATGTAACAAGTGATATTTTGTCTCTTTCTAAGTTTATCACACAATTTCTTTCAGAAAAGGGAGGGAGAAGGAAAAAAATATATAATTCTGGAGAACATAAGTATTCACTCTTTTCAGGCTTATTTATTATGAATATTAGAATATACAGCATGCCTTGCTTCCTAATGAAATGTCCATGTTCCTTCACCCAGTCTATCAGTAATTCAAAATGATTTCAGGCCATGCTCAGTTTAAAAATTAATTGAAAAGAAATTAGTCCCACAAGGATATAACTGTGAGCTGTAATCTTGACTGACAGTGGGATGAAAGGCTGTGGGTTTAATCACACTGCTTTTAAAAGCATTTTATATATGTAAAACTTTTCAACTTGCCACAAGCATATGTGACTTCAAATTGTTCTTGGTGTATATCTGTTCATCTGAGTAATGCAGGAGCACTAAAGGAAAAAAAAAAGAATAATTCAGGAATTACTTTGAGGCACTTGTCACTAGTATTTCATCACAAATGTAACAGCTAATCTAAGAAAAATCTGAAAAAAAAACCTCTCCCATTTTATAATGGAACAGTTTTAGTAGTATATTGGTTACCTGAGAAGTTATGGCACTGAATCTCTGAAATATGGTACATCCAGAGTACCCCTAATAATACAGGAGACTGAAAAATAAAAAAAACACTACACGAAGAAGAAACAGTTTCCAATGTGCTTCCTATTTTTCTTCAAAGATTGTTCAAATGCTCATCTTGACAAACTCCTCAAATCAGCAGGGATGACTTTGGGCCTTTCTGAACCATCAGACTCCCTGTGGTAGCCTAGTCTCAGATGTTTACAACATGCAGAAAAAAGATAAAGTTGTGATTTCAGGTGTGAGTTAGTATTTCAACATGAATAAGTCCTTTATTTCCAAAGCATTTTAAAAGTTTGAGTCCATTTCAAACCCATTTGAAACAATATACACAAAGAATTTCTCTCATGCATATCTCTTAAAACCTCAGCAGCCTGCAAAATTGCCATCAATATGACAACATCTTACTACTTAGGCAGAAGTGAACTAGAACTTCTTAAAATACAAAACCCTCCCTCCACTCACAAACAATTCAGAACAGTTTCTTCTGAGTTATGTATTTACTACTGCTAAAGAGAAGTTTTATATCCAATTGATGTTTTGGACCTCTAAATTGATACGGTCTCTGCTGGGACTGCTACTGTTTAATACCTTCATTAATGACATAGACAATAGGATTGAGTGCACCTTCAACAAGTTTGTGGATGACATCAAGGTGCAGCAGAAAGAATAGATGCCATCCAAAGGAATCTAGGACAGACTTGAAAAGAGGACCTCATGAAATTCAACTCAGACCATTCTGTGATTCCATTCTGTGATTTATGATTTTGAGAAACAGGAGAACAAAATATGTGTCACAGAGGTTTCCTTTCCTTATTTTTTAAAGATGATGATCCTTAATAGGAGAAGAAAATCAGAAACTCCTTAGAAGAGTTACTTTTGAATTACTTGAGCTCTCCCTTAGGATTTTGTCTTAGTGCTTTCTTTTGCCATCATCTTCCTTCCTCGGTATAACTTCATTAAAATATCTTCAGTCCAGGCTTGAGGTTGCTCCACGTGCCTGAGAGAGTTCAGATTTAACTAAACAACTGCAGTGAAGAGGCAGGCTTCAAAACTCACTTTTTGTGATTTATCTAGAAGTATAATTAGAGTCTCTATTTAGGGATGCTAATAAAACTGATGAAAAATGTTTCTCATTTCAACTTTAAGAATCTACAGAATGAGCATCTACAAATATGAGGCTA
Organism: Numida meleagris; assembly: GCF_002078875.1. Lineage (NCBI taxonomy): Eukaryota > Metazoa > Chordata > Aves > Galliformes > Numididae > Numida > Numida meleagris. Next base: position 123,638,417 of record NC_034409.1, read on the forward strand.
TATGAAGATGACATTGAAGATGTAGCACATAGCTAAGTACTCTACAGTAGGACATTAGTATTCTGGCAGGGAGCCATCTGCCAATAGGTAGAGAGTGTTCCATAGGCAAAGTTAACATACACATAGCACAAATGGTCATATTTCCACTGGCTGTTTATGTTTAAGTTTATAAACCATTTATAGCATGGAGTTTCACATTTTATTATGCTGATTTGGAAATGGTGTGATTATTTGCTCTAATCTAATGTTCAAAGGCAATATTAGATAGCAGTAATAGTTTGAAATATTCTGAGAGAGCTGCAAGTACTTAATAGGTACAGGGTATCCATGCCTGCTGAATATGGACAATGTAATTATGGCAGTCATCCAAGAACAAATCAGAGGAGGGGGATATGTTTTCTAATAGCTTACACTTGAAATGTTTTCCAGCTGTTAGACAAAAGAGAAAAAGAATTGGAGAAGGTTACCCTGGAGAAGACTATGGCTAATCCAATTCCTGTAAAATTCTTAAATCTTGACATTTCACTGCAAAACCATGCAGTAATTAGCAGTGCACACATATTTTCCCAGTGTCTGTAATAGCTATATCTCTCTTTTGGATTTTGTAGCTTCAGTGAACATATTTCTCTTCACAACTGACATGAAAAATTAAATGCACACACATTGTCTGATACATTGGCTCAACTGAAAAGCAATCACTTGTCACATTTCAGTGACTTGGTTTCCTTAGAGCACGTGACCATGTCTTTAGAGCAGTAATTAATGCCTCACAGGTAAAAGGATTTGTGTGTTGTACTTCAAAGTGTTCAATCTAACCTAAGATATGAAAGAACTGACATTTATCATGGAAGTCACAGAGAATATGAGGGTTTAGTTACTTAAATTTCTGAAGAGAAGGAAAAGTTGTGACTGCATCATTCTGTAAGTAGCGCAGGAATTTGATCCAATAGATTATGACTTGTTTGTTTTCTCTTTCGCTGCAGAAGCTGCCGTTCCTTTCAGTATAGAACAGAATATGAAGGAAGGCTGATGCATGCCCAGGTCCTTTCTCAGTATGGGGTAAATGGAGTCTGTTCCAGACTACAGCCAAAAGCTCAGAAGCACCTCCAGTCCTGCTGGTGTAGGCGTAGTTGAGGAGGATGAAAAGCATCCTTGTTTCTTCTGACACATTTGGCAGAGAGCAGTGAATGTGGCTGAACACTGCTTCTCCCACCACAGACAAACTTCCTGTGAAGTGGGATTGGACAAATTCTGCAAAGTCAGTGACTGACTAAGGCAAGAACTGACAAGAACAAGAACACAGTTCACTAAGCATGTAAAAACCAGAAAGCAGACAATGAGCCACCTCTTTTACCTCAGTCAAAATGTAAAATGTATTAAATAGAAACTTCAAGTCTCTTAAAGAGAGAAGGATGCCGCCAAAGGCATTGCTGTGTTGTAATGGCATGATTTAAACAAGCAATTGCTTTCTATCTTGATCCTAGTATGTCAGAGGCAAGACTGCTCCAAAGAGGCAAGGAAAAGTTAAAGATATAAAGAAAGGTAACTAGATTATATGTATTTTTAAAAGAGTATGAGAAAATCCACAACTATCAAGATCTTTATACTTTAAAAATCTTTTTGTAGCACATCTTTGTTTTTGTTTGTTTGTTTGTTTGTTTTTAAATGAGTATCTGAAGTTCAAATTCAAGTGATATCAAGAAAACCTCTAATAGGTAACTACACTTTATGATGTGGAAAAACAAGAACTATCATGAATGTAAAAATGCTTCATATTAATTTGATGCTGAGCCCCAAGGCTTTAACAGTACACAGTCTTCCATTTAAATACCATTTCCTCCACTTCATCCCCTTCATGCTCTAACTTTCAGCTTAAATGTATTAATAGTAAGTAAGAAAGAATTGTGTCTGGGCTAGAATTGTCCTGTAGTATATACACATGTACTACTCCTTGGTACTTTCTCTCTATGGCACGTGTATCCACTGACAGCAATTGTACCACATAACCAGTTACAGAAGTGTTGAAGGGAAGGGACCTGCAGGATCATTTTCTCCAGAAATGCGGCTATTGGCAACAACATCAGATGAGGTAACATTTAGCCTAGATGTATGTTTGTAAACTTCTAGGAAAGGAGTTTTTACATCTTGCTGGGGCTCAAGAGCTAGAAAGGTGGGGATGAGGGCTTAGATTTTGGGTTACCTATCGGGATCATCAAGCCATTTCTACTAGCTGTAAAACAGAGCCCCTGTGCTCTACAGGCTGCAGAGATTCAGTGCCTTCTGAAAATGCTGGTGATAAAGCACATTACTAAATACATTTACATTTTGTTTAGCATGACTTGCCCTTTAGCAACTTCTGACATCACTCAATTCTGCTGAGAGGATTTTGAAGAAGTTTGCATGGAATATTATCTTGCTCCTCAGCTGTAAGGAATATTGAATGTAAATCATTTATACTGCTCATGCAAAAACAACTTTCAGTCAAATTACTTGCATTCATTCACTTGATAGATGTTCACAACATCCATGGTAGGTAGAGAACTGATTCCTTGCCAGGGCAGACAGCAATCAACTGAGCGAGTCTTTGTACCTTTTTCTCAGTTGTGCACTAGAGGTGCATATTTTGAATGAAATATTCAACTGTGTTGACATACACTTCCCAAGGGGACAGGTGTACTAGGTTTAGGGTTATATTTACTCACAAGAAAAGCATTCAACAGGCATAGCTGATGAAAGAATCTGTATGAAAGATCATGTCTCCATTAGAAATAAGGAGACTTATATCTTAGTTTAAAGGTTTCTTTTTTAGTCCCAGCCCAAAATTCACTTGAATGTGAGGGTTGTTTCAGTCAGCTTTTAAAGGGGAAGAGGAGGGGGTGAAATGAACATAATAATTATTTCATTACAATACTTCTCCTATTTACATTTTCAAAAGAGAGATTTTAAAATTTACATAGGAATAAATGTATACTAAGAGAAAGTTCAGGGAAAACAAGCCAGCCTGTAATAACCCTGTTGCATGAAATAATAAATAAATTAATAATTTATTTCCATTACATGTTTTGGTCTCATATGCCTAGATCATTCTCAAACATCCCACATGTTTACATGCTAACTGTACATTTAGAAATTTCCCATTGTAGTTTTGGAATAGTGTAATGAGACTGCAAAGGAGAAAACCAACAACTTAAAAATCTGTCTAGACTACAACTATTCAGTCAAAATGAAAGCTGTGTGCAGTGTGGATATTTTTATGGGAGTGATCAAACTAATGAGAACTACATTTCAGTAGGCTTTCAGTTGAAAACAAGACTAGCTTCCGGTTCAGGTACCCGTTTCTCTTATTTTAAAGTGGAAATATTTTATTAGCTTGTCAGCCATACTATTGTTTACATTTTGACTGATTGTCATCTATAAGAAGTAAAGCGGCTTAAGTTGAAACACTTGTGATTAAGTGTAGTGGAGGAAGGTGTAACTGATGGGAGAATGGTTCAAATCCATATAAGATTCACTTTTCCAGGTAGGGCTTTTCTGCATGCATCCACACCAATTCACAGCTGGAGATAGCAATAGACCAGATCCTTAAAGGTAGAAAAATTACCACTGACTTCAAAATGGTAGTTGTAAAATGACTTTATCAGTCAGAAGTAATGGAAAATCCTCACAGTGCAATTAGTACTGTCCAAGCAGGACACAAATGCAGTTAATAAACAGTGTACTGTGGATTTCAATTTGTTTGCTGGCTGGAATAGTATAGAAGCAGCTTATAAATGTCCTGGTTCAAGTGAAGAAAGAAGCTGAAACAGTATGCTCAGTGTTTGCCTCATTTGAGATGGAGCGACAAAACCCCTTACCATTATAACCAAAGGCAGATCAAGGAAGGTCTCGTAGGGATCTGAAACTGCTTCACTGTTCAAGCACTTGACTGGAATAAAAAAGATAAATGCTTAACAGCAGGTGAAAGTGCCTAGCAGTGCAATTCCAAGAATGGATACCATATTATCTGGATAATTTGGAAAACATCTTCTGTTTGGGGAAATATGCAGTGCCATTTGATTGCAGAAGAATCACTGAATCATAGAATCATTCAGGTTGGAAAAGACCTCTAAGATCATAAAGTCCAAGTATCAACCCATCACCACCATGCCCTCGAAACCATGTCCCTCAGTGCCACATGTACTTGTTTCTTGAATACCTCCAGGGATGGAGTTTTCACCACTTCCCTGGGCAGCCTTCACAACCTTCTCTGTGAAGAAATTTTTCCTAATATCCAACCTGTATCTCCTCTAGCACAACTTGAGACCATTACTTCTCTTCCTATCACTAGTTACCTGGAAAAAGAGGCCAACAACCATCTTGCTAAATTTCCCTTTCAGCTAGTTGTAGAGAGCAATGAGGTATCTCCTAAGACTCCTCTACTCCAGATTAAACAATCCCAGTTTCCTCAACTGCTCCTCATAAGACTTATGCTCCAGATCCTTCACTAGCTTCATTACACTTCTTTGGACATGCTCTAGTGTTTCAGTGTCTCTCTTGTAGTGAGGGGCTCAAAGTTGAACACAAGTGCGGCAGTAGCAGCACCAAGTAAAAGAGGACAATCATTTTCCTAGTCCTGCTGTCTACATTATTTGTGGTACAAGCCAGGATACCATTGGCCTTCTTGGACACCTGGGCACACTGTTGGTTCATGTTCAGCTGGCTGTCAACTAACATCCCCACATCCTTTTCCTCCATGTAGCTTTTCAGCCACTCTGCCCCAAGCACTGATGGGGTTGTTGTGACTGAAGTGCATGACCTGATGCTTGGTAGTGTTGAACTTCACAATGCTTGGTAGTGTCCAACTTCATGCCTTTCATGAACAGACACTGGCCAGATCTGAAATGAAATTCCTTTAATCTATTTATGCTATGAACTGTATAAATCCCAGTTCTACTTGTTTTGATTGCACACATAAAATGAAAGAGTGGTGATTTAAAAAAATGCATTTGACATTTGCTACTCTCTCCTTCTACTGAGACCAGTTGCGGGATTCTCTTTAGAAACATAGAATAGGGCTGGGTTGGAAGAGACCTTAAAGATCAAATTCTAGCCCTCTTTCCACAAGAAGGGATACATTCAACTAGATCAGGTTGCCCAAAACCCCATCCAACTTGGCCTTGAACACCTCCAGTGATGGGGCATCCACAGCTATTCTGGGCAATCTCTTCCAGTGTCTCATCAACTTCATCATGAAAAATTTCTTCTTTATGTCTAATATAAATCTACCCACTTTCAGTTTAAATCCTTCATATGTTGTCCTATCACTACATATCCTTGCAAAATGTCTTTCTTCATCTTTCTTATGAGCTCTCTTTGTCTCCTGCTGAGAGAGAGTTAAGAGCAGGCTGCGCACTTCAGAGGATTCTCCTTGTTAGGTCATGTGCCAGAGAAAGTATACTAATCCATTTCTCATTTTAAAAGCAGAGATTGTTTCTTCTAAGCAGCCCTCAGTGGCACATAGCTAGATTTTGTTTTTGATCTAGAAGCAAAAAGCCTTGGTCCCAAAGCTAACATGAATATTTACATTAGATGGAGAATTACTACTCTTCTGCAAGTGCCTAGCTACTTCCATCTCACGCACTGTGCATGTACTCACAAGGCTCCACTCAGCATGCAGATTCTTGGATTAACATTACATCAATCACCAGGAAGCATTTGCTTCCAGAGAAGCTGTGTCGTGCAAAAATCTTAATGTCAACACAAGACAGCTTAAATGCATACTATACCCATATAAATATACATAATCACATACAAAAATATACTACAATGATCTTCAGAATGTTTTCCCCAAGATTCATTCACCCAGGAAACAATGCAGTACCAGAGCAATAAAGAAACATGTGTATTCTCCTGTTATTGATGGAGGTCAGCTGCAGTAAAATCTGATCCAAGTAGGATTCATACCGTTCATCAGAAAAGGGAGGGTGGATGAGGTCTCTACAGGAAAATGGATTCAATTGGATATTCCTAAAAACATTTCAAAATGGCAGGATCAGAAAGGGTTAGGTAAACTATTAATCTCAGTTCAAAGGACATGCAAGTAAACTCCCTGGTGCACAGAGAACTAGATTGAATCCTTGTGAAAACGCTGACTTGTTGGCTATGAATATTACAGAGAAATTAAGAATAGGAGGAAAATAAGTAGAATAAATATACCTTTTGCTATACAGTAATAGTTTCTTGCCAGCTGGCTGATTTTTATTTATTTATTTTTAATGCACAGAATATGATGAGGGGCTTGGTTTTCCCTTTCTAGTTTTCTCTTGGTAGTAATCTTTATCCATGTTGCTGAAATACTTTCCTCTGTGTCTGCAAGAACAAGCAATACAACTCAGGAAGCTCTAGTGGTTATTCTTTCTGGACAAACTTATGCAGAAACTTTCTGAATCTGGATGGTCAATTTAATATCTTACAATGAGTTCAGACAGTCTGGAAACAAAACAGAAGAAGGAAAATATAGTAGTAACCAAGAACATTTAGAAATTCTTAAAGCAAAGTAACTCATTTGGTTATATATAGATTATATTTATTTATAAGTCTGACCTCCTCAAGTGTGTCATGAGTACATTTCACATGTATTTTAGGTACAAACAGGTCAGAGTTCTCAGGAGACAAAAGTAATCCTTGATCATGTCAACACATTTGTAATTATAGTCAAGAAAATGTTTTTATAAGATAGCATTAAATGCTTTTAATGTAATAAAACAGAAAGTAAAAAAAGAAAGGATGCAAAAGAAAAATGCTAAAAAATCATATGTTAGAGAAAAAGTGTTTTAATGACTTAAATGCTGAGGGACATTAATTGTAAATGAAGACAATATTTTCACAAAATATTGCCACAGACACAAAATCAGTGGAATTTGGGCTGTGGAGATCTTAAAAATGGGAGATGACAATCTTAATGTGTGCAAGGAGAGTAAGAGAGCAGAGCGTATGATTCAGGAAAGAAGATTTTGGCTTATTGAGGAAACTGGTAGTTAGCAGCCCAATGACAGACATCTCTGGAAAGCTAAGAGCATGGAAAAACTGGAAAACTTTGTCCTGCACGGATGGTCCACTCCATTACTTGGGAAGACAAGCAGATGTTTCAGGTGACTGGCTTTGCTAAGGTGGGAACATTGGCTGGAGCCCTGAAGTAGACAGAGAGGAAACAGGGAAAGACTGCTCAGGAGTAATCTAGAAATCTTGCTTGAGCATATAAGGAATGATATCAGAAAAGCTGGAGCTCAGTTGGAGTTGAGCAGAAAGCCTCAAAGATAAAAAGTCTTGCATGATTTGCATTTGTTACATCAACACTTCCATCTATTGCCAAAAGCATAAAATCGAAATTAGCACAGCTTTACTCTCCAAATTCCTTTAGACAGATTTTCCTGTTTCTTCAATTTACTTGGCTATAGTCTGGTGAGATAAAATGGTTTTAGAAAAATCCATTTTTTTAATCAAGACAAATTATATCTGCCACATTTTCCATACATTGCTTAAACTCAAAAACAGTATATGCTTTTGATTCTTTTGCAATCAGATTTGCTACCACATAACTAGTTTTTATATTAGAATCCATTTGAGCTGAAACTTTCTAAAAAACATTTTGTTGAGACAACAGATATTTTTTTCATTTTTTGCTGTTTTGTCTTCCAAAAACATTCCTTGATATGCCTTGAATTTGGCAGTATGCTTTCAAATATAACATCTTTCCAAATTGTAATCCTTGAAAACAGACACAATTTCCTTACAAATTAAGCATAGAGCCATATTATTTGTCTCAACAAAAACATACTAATCTGTTAATTTTTTGTTGAACACTCTTCCTTCATCTACAATTTTCATGTTTTGAGTTTTGTTTTCTTTTGAGACAACATCAGTTAGGTTGAAATATTGTCAGTATTTGCTGTGTTTTACTCAGCAAGTGGCACAAGCTCATGCAATGTGTAATGTACACGTTTAAATTTGACTGTGTGTGGCAGGTGAGAGAGGTGGAGTTTACACTGCATTGTGCCCTCCCCTTGTCCTGGTTTCAGCTCAGACAGTGTTAACAGTACAGAGCTGGTTTGGTTAATGCTGAGTGATGGGTGTATGCCTGGGTCTGAGCTGAGCTGTTCAGTGGGGAGGAGTTGTCACTGTGATGGCAGGGTGGCGTGGGGTGGGACACATTACTGGCTGTCCCAAGCCATATGCAGTCCATGGTCCGCAGGTTGTGCAAAACTGTATTAGGATGTCCAAGGCCTTTCAGCCGGAAGTCTTTTCTGGTTTCTAATTATGAGGAAAAGTAATGAGCATTTAATAGCTGTTGGGAGGCTTAGAAAACTTAAATATCCCAAGAATAATGGTATTCCTGTCATTATGTTCTGAAATACAGAGGTTCTAATAGTCATTTTGTCACTAATATAATAGTAGAGAATTATACATACGCACAGTGTACAGTGTAATGTTGAGCAATGTTAACAATGATGGTAACATTTCCACAGTCATCATTGATAAAATATAAGTTCTTCATTCTGTAGATTTGTGTTTTCTCAAAGGTGTTTTGCAGTTTTGCTGTTGTTTTTTCCTACTCTGGAAATGCTGTAAATTATTGATTCACTGGATGATGAACTAGACTTCGACATCAGAATACATGATAGTAAAGAAATATGCTTTGTTGAGTACATTTATTAATAGTTTCTTGGTGTGTTACAGATGACCAAATAAGAATTGTGACCTTAGGAGAAGTCTGATTGAGGATAAAATATAGAAAACAGAAATTAAGAATTTTGTTTCCCGATTTCAGTTGAGTATCGTTCTTACACTCATTGTATTTTGGACTTCAAAGTTATACAACAAACAGAGAATGAAAATCATGGTACTAGAGAGAAAATGGAAATGTGACAGAAAAACAGGCAGTCAAGTAGAAATGAAAAGCCTGAAAAACTCTACTCCATTCAATGTTCAGAAGAATTTCGATTAAATCTTACTTGTTAAGAGAACAGGGATTCAGCTCCTTTTAAGTAGTGATGAAAAGGGAAACTGAGACAAACATCAGGCAGAAACTCAGAGGCACAGTGAGTTTCCTTATTTTAGTAGCATGATTACATAAGTTCTGAAAGAAACAGCATCTTCTGGAATTCCTTACAGGAGTACATAAACTGTTTTCTCACTCCTGCAACGTTATCCAGTACCTTCATTATTTCTTACCTACCCAGGTAATAAAACTGTAACAGCATCAAGAGGATGATCTTGTTCTTAGTGCCTTTTAAGGAATCAAACCCCTGTTTGAGAATAGGGAGAGAACTATTTTCTCAGTGTAGTATCATAATACTGACAGTTGAACTACGGTATCTGATACTTGTGTTCTACTAGTATAAAAAAAATTTTCTGCACTTAGCTTAAGCCTATTATAATTTCTGTCATTTTTAGGTTACTTTAATTGAATTCTTGAGTGTAATTTTTGGGAAAAAAAAGCATTAAAATAAAATTGACATTATCTGGAATAATGATTCATATAAGACTGCATCAACATAATACATTGAGTTTTTACAGGATTAACAAACTCTTAATCTGTTTAATACAATGTTGTTATGCATTTTACATATGGAACTTAAGATTCTCATCTATGTGATATGACAAAGAGACACAAGGTCAAATCCTGGTCACATTTGTCTTTCTATAAACTATGATCTCCCTAAATCAAAACAAGACCAGAGCTATTCTGATATATTTTATTCTGTTTAGAATTTTTTCATTTGTTTTAAATAGCTTGCAGCTATTTCATAGTTTCTTCAACCCTACATTAAACTTTTCTTATATAATAAACATTTTGAGATATCAGCAAAAATAAAATATTTTAAATAACTCAGGGATTATCAAAGCAGTTATATCCCATCTTTTGGTTAGAAGACATTCCACCACACATTTTCTTTCTTGATATCATTTCATGGCAAGCAGTTGCATTCTAGAATTATTTATGGATTTGTGTATGTCCAGGCAAAAGTGTGTGATCTGGAAATCTGGAAATAGAATTCTAGTTATGACTATGGGTTTCCTGGCTCATCAGTAATTTTACCTTTACAATGGGAACATAAATATATATATATGGAAAATAAATTCATGTTGTATGTATGCAATATTGGCACCACTGATCTCTTGTAGCAATCATATGGGTATTTTTTTATTCTTTGCATTTACTGGTTCACAGCTAAAGAGGATCAGATTAGGAACAAGCACTGGGAACAAACCTCAGAAACAGTCGTGCAATGCCTTCAGCTGTGTGACCATCTGATCTTTCCCAACTATGTTTTCCTCACTGCTAAGAAAAGTCTAGGGTAATAGGGAAGCCACTCTGACTTGATTTTAGAATTAAAGCTCAAAGGAGCCTTCATAAACACTGAAACTAAATGTACTGGTACTGTTTGAGCCAGAATTAACCTTTCTCATAGCAGTCTGTCTGGCAGTGTTTTAGATGCGTGGCCAAAATAACACATCAGTGCTGTAGCTACTAGCGTTTGCACAGTGTCAGAGCCTTCAGTCTCTCAATTGGCAGCTCCAGTGAACAGACTAGGGCTGAGCAAGAGTTTGGGAGAAGGTGCAGATGACTAAAACTGAGTAAATGAATTTTGCACACTGAATATCATCATGACCTGCAATAAAAATAGGGGGGAGTTTCTTCAAAATAGTCATTGCTTGGAGACTGGCTGGGCATCAGTCTACTGATGGCTTTAGAATCATAGAATCATAGAATTAGCTAGGTTGGAAAAGACCTACAAGATCATCCAGTCCAACCATCCACCTACCACCAATAACCCCACTAAA